>NW_010318691.1:6634-84949 GCF_000700745.2 Antrostomus carolinensis | reverse complement strand
GGCACCCACCGACCCTAAAATGGGGGGGAATGCTGCCTTCTGCACCAGCTGTGTGTGGGGGTCTATGCTCCCCCCTAAAAGCTTGGCACAGGGTGTGTGTTGGTGGCAGGGTTTGGGGTATCCGGCTCCTTCTCATACCAGGTTGTGCTCCCCGTGCCTCACCATCCCATATGGGGTGTCCTGTTAATGGGGGCTTTGCCCGGTAAATGCCCCATGTTAATTGCCCTGGGGTGGGCATCAGTTTCTCTTCTGCTGGTTCTTCACCCATTCCCAGTCTGGAATCGTTCCCCGCCACTGGTGTGTGTGTGTGTAAACACGCGGCTGCATCCCTGCCTGCACTTTCTTTAGCCTGCATGGGAGGGATCCCTTTAGTTTTCATATAATTTGTGCTTTTAAAGTCTGACTTTCACAGAACACCTTTGAGGATTTAAACACAACGAAGATGAACCTTTGAAGCGCTCCTCTTTCTCTTTTTTTTTTTTAACGAGGACGCAGCAAGCGAGCAAAAAAGGAACAGAGTCATCGGGCTGACCTCGCAGGAATGTAAAGCTTTGCAAGCTTTACAAACCCCCCCAAATCCCTCTCTGTCTTCTGCACCATCTAGATAGCAGTTTGGACCTGATGGCAGAGCCCCTGTCTTGCAGGGCTAGCAGCTTGCTTGTGGGACTAGTAACTCTCTCAGCTTAAACATTACCTGCAGTCGTGCTTTGACATCACGGGCAGGATGGTAGCATGGGGGAGAAGAAAACCCGAGTCATGCAGTTGCAGCTGATTTTGGTTCCTAACAGCTTATCTGTGTGGACAGCACCTTGGAGTATCTGTTGGACAGCAAGTTTCTCTGCTTGTGTCTTGTTTAGTCTTTTTTCTCTGCAGCAGGAAGTCTCGGAAAGGGAATAGCACCAAGGGGAACGTGTCCCTCTTCAAGGAATCCCTCTGCCTGTATGGGAGTTGCTGGAGGAGCAATTGGTGCACTTTTGATTCTAGCACTGGATTCCAGTGCGGTTTGCCTCGACCCTGGTAGTGTATGGAGGGCGCCGAGGTCCTCTTAATGCTGTTGTGAAAGCTGTTCTTTCCATTGCACCCTCGACTGCAGAAAGGCAGTTGGGTTTCTATCTCATCCAACCTTGTAACAGTGGCTGTTAAACTGAAATAAAAAACCAAGTATCTGTCGCTGTCAAGGACTTTTAGTTCTGCATTATCATTTATGCTGATACTTGCAGATCTGAAAAGGAGCTCACCACATAGCTTTGCTTGTTAGCAAGTCTAGATGACCAGAAAATGCATTGTAAGGACACTGGCCCTGCACTGGTGTGGTAGGGCATGGGGGTGCATCTGCACAGGACTTGGCGTTTAGGGTGGGTCCTGAGTGCCTGAATTGGGCAGGTGGGTGGCAGATTGCAGGCAGCTGGTCCAGGTGCTTGGAGGAATCTGGGTGATGCAGAGGATATGTGGGTATCTGGGCAGGAGTGGCAGAACTGGAGCTCAGGAGAAATTTAGGAGTCACTGGAGCAGGCTGTGAAGCTCAGGCTGGTGGAGGTGCTTAGATTGCATGTCCTGAGGCATTGATGGGAGAACTGGGGTGATTGGAACCTTCTAGGAACATAACTTTTGTATGAGGGACTGTGTGTGTAGCAGTGGGTCCCTCTGGTTTCAGCCCTGTGGTTGCCATCGCCTTTTCTTGCTGTTCTGCATGTCCTTTTCTCCTACAGCCCCGGGGGATGTCCTGCTGCCGCATCCCCCACCGCTGACCGACTGAGCAGGTCTTTCCACGGCCCAGCTGGACGTGGCCTGCCCCACACGGGCTGGGCCAGCCTGCGGGGTGCGGCAGCTCTGCAGCTGTAGCTGTGGGTACCAGGTGGTTTTTGTTAATCTGAAGTGAGGAGCAGCTGAGGTTGCAGCTCCTGCAGCGATGTTGGTCTGACTGCACAGTAAGGTATGTGCTACGCTGCGTGTGCTGGGCAGGCGCTGAATTCTTTAGCGGCAGCAGCGGGGGTGCAAAGCCTCGATTCTGTTGTTTCTGTTCATTTAACATCATGTCTAGTGATGCTACATCAGATCCACGCTTTGCATTTTGTTACAGGCTTTGCAACAAACCTCTGTGTCAGAGAAGGCAGGAGTTTGAAAACCTTTAAGTTCTACTGTTCCCTCTATATTTTAAGTTCATGTTGTAGTGATTTTTCCTGTGGCACAATGGCATTTAAGATTATTTGTGTTAAGGCAAGAGAGACTGGGATGAAAGCTGTTCTGCAGGGGAAACCGTGTTCAAAATGAGGCTGTTGTTTGAAGCAGACATCTCTGGGGACATGAAAGGGGGATGTGGAGGAGAGCAGGCCTTGGTGTGTGGTCAAGTACTGTGGAACTGCCTGGGTCTCTTCTGAGATTTCCACCAGTTACAAGTTCCCCTCTGGGTTTCTGTTGACAAGACAGGCCTTCCTAGTTGAGAAGAGGCTTGAACTTGGCAGCAAGTCAGAGGATTCATGGAAGAGGGACATGTGTTTGGGGAGGGAGTGTTCCTTCCTTCCTTCCTTTTTCTTTTTGGTACAATAAACCTTACCCCATTTCTAAACTGTTTCTCCTACAATAAGCTGGAGCAGGAGCAGCTGGGTGGAAGCAGTGCCTGGAGTGGGCTGTGCCTGCACGGCCCTAAGTTGTGTGGGTGGGTGTTGAGGTGGAGGGCCTCGTCTGGATGTGGTGTATGCTTCCCAGTTGATGGCTGAGAACTGAGCTGTGGGAGGAAGATTTCTAAAGCACTGCTCTTCAACACGCTTTTCTTGGGCGAGTGATTTACTGAAAGACCGTTCAGCTTGGGGAGGGTGTCAGTAAAATCTGGAAGGCTGCCTTTGTGCATCCGTGGAGTTTCCTTGTGTGAAGAGTCTGTGTCTAAACTTAAGGAAGACACAATTATTATAAGAGCCATAGTGTTGTTCTGCAGTTGTGTGTTTGAGTGGAACGCAAGGTTAGGTAGTGTTTTGCACTTACGTTGGTCTCTTATTTTTCCTCTTCTGCCATTCACAGAAGTTATTTTTCCTGACTTCTCTCTTCAGCACATGTAGCTCCTGGAAGTTTTGACCATAGCGCTTCTGAAATGCAAGTACTTTCTTTTAGTCATCCCAGAAATGTGACTCAAACTGTCTCACTATCTGGGCGTAACTGCTACATACCAGAAGGAAGAGATGCCTACCTTTTCCTGCTGTTTTTTTTCTTCTGTGCTTTGAAATATTTTCCTTTTGCAGAAGGTTACATTACGTAAAATTCTCCCTACCACCTGTACAAACTGTGAGTGGTGGTCTTGCTGCGTACCTGCGAGAGAATCAAAACTGTTGTTCAGTTTCATCACACTGAAAAGTAAGAATTATTCTGTGGAGTTTTGGGTTTTTTTCTTTTCTTTATTACTTTCTGATCTCTTGATGAAGCTGTGGGTGTGATGTGAATGGCAGGACGCAATACTGTCCCATCTTGAACGAGCCTTATGAGGAAACAGCAGCATGGGGAGGCTGTCTAGAGGAAGAGTGGTCTTGGGGAGAAAGTTTTGTTGGAAGGGGATCTGCTGGAGCAAGAGAAGGCGAGGGTTGGTGCTCCCATTCAGAATGGGTTTTGTTTTAGGCTGCTGCCTTAATTGTCACATACTTGAAAAAGTTCCTGCTAAGCTCTGAATGGTGGAGCGTATTGAGATGGAACTGCGCATGGAGCAGATGTGACTTGGTGTCCCTTGGAGATATCAAGGAAGCTGTGGAACAGACATGAGAAAAGCCAACGCTGGGGATTTGGGGCTGTTTACTGGGCAGTGCCTGGGCATTTCACATGCTGGCTCGCCTCTAGCTTGCATGCTGGGTGAGGAAACATGAAGGGAATCCACACACATCCCCTGGACTCGAACAGGAGGTTGCTTGTGCAGCGATGTTGCTGTTCTCTGTGCTGTGGGATGGCTTTGCAGCATGCAGACTTTCACAGCAGCCCTGGTGTGGACATCCCCAGCGGGGATGGAAACTGATTGGGGTGAGGCTTTGGATTGACAGCAGCAGAGTGGATCCTAACAGTTTGCTCGTGCCCCAGGCTGTGTGCTCCTCTCCCTGTGCCAGCTCCCATCATCTTCCACTGCTCTGTCTCTCTGTTGGCTTCCTATAGGTTAATGAGTCGCAGTGGCTTGCAGAGGTGTCTGTGAGCACGTAAAGGTAACAGAGCAGACGACGGGTGACCAGGAGGGACACGGTGAAGACTGCTGGGGCATGGAACCACTCCAGCAATCTGCATGTTTGCACCTCTGCGTGGTGTTAATTCCCTCTCCCAGCCAAGTGCTGAGGGGGTTGTGACCTGTGTGAAGTCTATGGCTGGCTGTTTTCCATGAGGGTTTGCTGCAAAAGAGCTTAGAAGGGAGAGTCTTTGCCTCTTGCTAGGAAGGATGTGTGCCTACGCTGGGAATGGGAGCTTCGCTTGGCCAGTGAGAACGTGTTCTGGCCTGGCTCGAGCAATGGCAACTATGTGCTGTTATTGGCAGAGAAAGGTGGACAACTTGCTAGAGTAATAATTATGATCAGGTGATCCTACATAGTTTTAAAAGCTGATTAATTCAGGTAGGGAGAGATATTAATGTAAATGTATCTTAACCTCTTGATCTATTGGTATGCTGACATTTAGGAGAGAATTGTTGTTTGTTAGGATAACTGCTGGCACGTTCCTTGGGAGCTGACTAGATTTTCGGTACATTTGGAACTAGGAAAATGTCTAATTATGCAGATGACTAGGTACGTTTCAGAAGCGATTATTTGGAGGCTTTGTTTTGACTTTGATTGAACAGCACGGAATGCCTCACATTTTACCACCGAAGGAAATGGAATACAAATGAGTGCACAGGATAGGCTTTGAAAAAAATCGCTAAGGCGATGGTGAATATTTGAGATACATGAGGAGCAGCGTGTACAACTGAGTAATGGAGATGAAATGCTTGGGGTAAAAGCACAGTGGCCAAAACCAACCCCTTTATTCTTAGAGCCAAGAGATCCTATTTCTCCTTCTTAGTGTTTGCAGAAGAGAACAAGACCGAAATAGCATTACTTTGGGCACGGTCAGGTGATCCCCTGGTGCTCCCCATGTAAATCCTATCACAGCAGTTACTAAGTTTGTCACTTGGTACGATGCTACTGAATGTAATTTGGACTCTTGTGTTCAGTAGAAAAAAATTTCTGTCTAGAGGCCGAGTGGTTTGTCGGAGTCAAACTTCCAGTTAGATCTATTTTGAGTCATCTTTTAGCTGATGTAAGGTGAAGCTCGTATGTGTCAAGAACAGATCTGAAAAAGTCTGAAAATCTCAAAGCTGCTAGCGAAAGGTCTCTGGGTGGGGTTGTGTGTGGTTTTCATCTGGACACTCTGCACATGCCCAGTGCACAAGGGCGTTGGGAGTGCAAGGAAAGGGCTGCTTTTTCGAAGGGCCTCTTTTCTTGTCTTCCACCAAGTAAGGGTGCCCAAGGGACCTTCCCCTCGTGTTCCCTGGATGGGCTGGCTCGTGCTCCCGCAGCCCTGCGTGGCAGGAGGCGACCCTGCAGCTACTTGTCCAGGAAATAAAAGCTGTACCAAACGGAGCCGTTGATACTCCACCTTTCATCAGCTCTGAGCCTGAGGATGATTTCTGTGGCAAGCTTGTGGCTGTATCAAATTAGCTATGAAATGATTTGCATAATAGATTAATCAACCAGCAACAAAACACTCTTCTGCCAAGAAAAGAAAAGCAACAACTCAGCTGTTACAAGAGGCCATTATGTTCCTTGCAACCCTTAATCTTTCTTTTTCCAAGAGCACTCCGTGTTTTGGCCTCGCGCAGGAAGCTGGCCTGCTCGCTGGCTTTATTTGCGTCACATCTTGGCAGCTTGTTTTAATTCTTTGGGGCCAAATTTTGCCACCGTTATGGTGACCTTCTAGGGAGGATATTTCCTATGGAATTGATGGCCGGCTGCCAAACGATTCTGTATTGCCAGGTCCTCCATTAGCCTTCGCCTTCCCATTGACTTAAAGAGAGTGAAATTCCTCTGGGCCCCTCGCGCTCCTTCAGAACTGCCCCATTTCCCTGGGAAGTCTGGGAGCAGGAAGATGAAGGGGTGTGTGGGGCCTTAGCGGGTGTGTAACTGTGAGTGGGCAGAAACCAGTCACTCTGTTTTATTTTTCCTGTGTTTCTGCTTCCCTGTAAGCCAGCAATACAAAATTCCTAACCTATGTGATCCTCCTGCGGCTCCAGACATGACATCTGTGTGTCCTTGCTTGGTTGAAGAATGCAACCTCCCAAACAGTGCTGGGGAAGTTTTAGTCCGAATGGATCCTAACGTGCAGATGATGAGAGGCTTAACTGCCTAATTGAATGTGATAGCGTGAAGCTCCTCTCACGGTGAGGTTTAATTGGATTATAGTACTGTACAGTGATGTGGAGGCTCGCAGGGCGTGCAGCCAGCTTCACAAGGAGAGTGGATCCTTGCTAATCACTCATTTGTTTAAAACAGTGAATTGCCTAGAGAGCTCTGATGGGCATGCCGCAGCCAGTAGCCCTGGAAAAGAGATTCCTCAAAAACCAGGGGTGTTGATGACTACTGCACATGCAGACCCTGTCCTTGGGTCAGTGCAGCTGTAGTCGAGGGTCTGCAGATCTGTCTGGTGAGCCCAGGTCTGGGGAAAGGAGGAGGAGACGTGCTCCTTGTGTTTGGAAAAGTAGATAGATGGGCTCTCTTGGTGCATGCTGGAGTCTGGAACCTGTTTCCTCCTCTAGAACCACTTGAGCTTTTCAGGCAGTGCTTTGTGTAGCTGTATCACTTATCACAAGCTGTGCCTCACTTCTGAGGTGGCCTCCTTGTTCCTTCTCATCTAGCAGCAGTGAGTCTGCAGGCCAGTCTGGCTTCAAGTGCAGTTTCTTGCAGGGCAATAGCTATTTTTGATCAGGAGCTCAAATGCCAGCGTTGGACCTGCCCCACTCCAGTGTGAAAGCAATCTAATTTTTAAAGTGTGCAGCAAAAATAAAAAATTGGAGCAGCTTCTATGCTGTGAAGTTTGCTTGGTGGAGACTCTTGTGCATATAAACTAGAGCTGGGGTCTGCACAGGCAGTGTGCTGTTGGTTTCTGGGCTGGGGGTGATGCGTGGTGGCTGCTGCACCTTTGCAGTGTCAGTGTTTTGGGTGCAGCTCCTGGGGGCTCCGTGCTTTGTGGAAGTCACTGACTGCCTGAACTGCAGAGTGGATGTTCTGGGGAGATTTTGCACTGAAAATAAGAGTGTTTGGTTTATTGGTATTTCAAAACAGTTTGAAATCTGCGTAGTTGCTCAGATCTTATTTCAGAAGAGTTGTCAAGGAAAATAGCATTTGTTCTCCTGTAAGCAGGCAGATTAGCATAAAATATCAACTTTGATGTTGTGCACATTGTGCTCCTCATCCATAGCCTCTGTGCTAGTTTGGAGAGTTAACTGTCTCATAGATGTTTGAACATGCTGGGAAATGCCCCCAAGGCCAGTGTGTGCCATTTGGGCAGGGAACAGCACTGGGACACTGGGAGTTTTTGATCAATTCGCCCTGTTTCCTGCAGCGGCTCATCCAAACTGTATTGAAGTGGAATAAATAAATGTGATTGCTTTGCTGTTGCTGGGAAATAGTAGTTTAGCCACCTTTTCCCCAGTGCTGTAAGATGTGTGGGACCTCCCCTCCAAGCTCTGGCTTGGTCTAAAGATAAACCAACTCCCCTCTCCTGCTCACTCCCCTTCTTGGGCAGTTAGGTTCTCTGGAGCTTGTAGGAGGTAAGTGGAAGGGAATAGGGAACACTGGTGTTTAACCAAAATGTGCACAGCTTGAAGGTCCTCCTGGGCCTTTGGGAGGTACTTTCTTTTGTTCTAAAAATAAAAAATAAAAAAAACCAAACCTGGTGATCCAGGGTGGATTTTAAGTGTGTGTTGCTGGGGCTGGGGAATGGTGGAGGTTTGAAGGTGTGAGGCTGTAAAGGAGCAGGGGGATCAAGTGTGTGCCTGTGTGCAGGGTGAAGTGAAGCATGTTTTCACTGCTCAGCAAAGTGCTTTATTTTGCTGTTAAAAATCTTCTGAAGAAAGACACTGTCTCCTTCCATCAGATCCCTTTGCTCCAGTGAGCTTGACTGTTCAAAAATCCTTCCCTGCTCTTTTTATTTTTCTACCCAGCCACTGCAGTGTGCGGGCTTGGAGGTGCTCCTTGCTGCTGGTAAGTAAATGTCATGTGCAGGAGGGAGATTTGTGAAGGGATCTGCAGGGAAAACATCAAGGGCTGCAAATGGAGACATGGGAAAACCACAGAACTCCTAATGTGATTTCTGACCTGTGTTTCAAAGGTTTCTAGTCCAGGGCTCTCATTAATGGCCCAAATGAGCTGCAGTTTGCACATACACTTGTCTGATATGTGTTTCCCAACAGGCACTAGGCCAGATCTAGATATAGAGCAGAGAATAACCCCTGTCAAGAGATTCTTAGGAAGCCTTATCTATATATAGTCTGGGTAAGTCTGTATCCCCTTTCTGCTGAGAGGACAATCGCTGCCTGGGGAACGTGGTTAATGCAGATACACCCCAGCTTCTGGGGACCAGGCAAAGGCCCACGAGTATCGTGTCCACTGTGTCATGTGTGAGTGATCCCTGACATGTCCTGGGTTCTGCTGCGGTGGGTTGCAGTGGGGAATTCTCTGCTGAGAGTCCCAGCTGCATTACTCCGTGCCCTGACCGTGATGTCGTGGCACGCTGGTGACACGCTCCTGTGGCCAGCTTGGCTTATCCTCTGCAGGAGCCCACGGCCAGCGGAACAGCTGCGACGGCTGGGGCACGTCGTTCATGCGGAGCTGATGGTGTCTGCGCCTTCAGAGCACGTTGGTCTGCTGGGTGCTCTCATTAAAGTGATGAGATCGTGGCTTGGCAGTGACTTGTCGTGAAACAGCTCTTGTAGGATTTTTATGTCAGTGCAATTCACTTCCTTGGCAGCTGCTTACTGGGCTGTACCGTGAGAGGAACCTGCACAAACATACTGCTGCTTCTGGAATGAGAAACAATTTGCAGCGCTAAACCCACCTGCTTCATCCTAATGCAGAGAAAACAAAAAAGACTAGCAGGTGGCTCAGATCAGAAATGGGAACACACAGGGAGGTGGACAAGGCTGCCCTTTCACACAGCAGTGTGGTCTCCTATTAATTTGTGTGGGGGTGCAGTTTCACAATTAGGATGTCTGAGGCTATTCCCAGCCAATCTTCCTTTCCATATAGTAGGTGACTTTTTCCAGCTGGTGCATCCCTGGGTTTCGTAGCTGTCCTGGCAGCTCCTGAGGGCCAGCGGTGGAGGAGTGCAGCCTTCTTTCTGCTGCAGAGTTTGCTGCCCACCTAGCACTTTTGCAGTGCATCCTGAAACTGAAGAAGTGAGAGTCTGGGGAGCTTTGTACCAGGTTCAAGTGTCAGTCTGCAAATAGCTCCTGAAGCTCCGTTGGACCTGCTGTGGGCAAAGCTTTTCCTTGGATGCGTTTGGCTCTGGGATTGTGGATCTAGGTTTTCCTTTTTATAAGGCAGCCCTGTTTTCTGCACTGGAAAGGCTGATTCCTTTCTCACGTCTTTTAAGGAACTGGTCTGTCAGTATAACTCTTAGCCCTGTTCAGGCTAGAAGTTTGACAAGACATGCTCTGCCTTTCCTAAGCCCATGAAAGTCGCAGGGCTGTTGGAGGACATCTCCTCACACGCATTTTTACAAATATAGCAGGATCGTTTGAGGTCACTCGGTCTTGAGTTTCTTCAGGGAGAGCACACTTCAGCTGGAGGCTGTGCTGGAGCTACATTTGACTGCCTCTGGAGGGACTGTTCTGAAAATGGATGTCTGTAACATGGTGTCTAATCTCAAGACAGTCCTGCAAACTTCCCAGCTCATCAGATACGCCGTGCAGAGTCTTGATTTCACCTTGCCACGTGTGTCCTGATTTCACTGCTGCCTCAACCGTGTGAACTCAGTGGTTTGTAATGGGGACAGGGACATTACCCTTCTCAACAGAGCAACTGCAGTATCCATGTGGGGAGCCAGCATCAGGGTCCCTACCTTTTTACCGTCCCAGCTGTGCTGTGGGTGGTTGTAAGACATGAAGCATTTCCCAGTCTGCTGCCTGCTAGAGCAAAGCTCCAGTGTCTCTCTCCCTGAAGAGCTCTCAGATGTGCATAGAGCAGTGCGTGCTGTCCCGACACCCTTCAGATAAGGTTGTAGCTGGCTTTTACCAGCTCCTCTGCGGCCGATGTGTCTGGTGGCTCTTTGTAACCTGCCCGCTTAGGCTGCTTGCCAGCACTTTCTGCCTTGTGCCGCTGCAAGCGTTTGAGAGTTCAGACAGAGCAGGGCAGGATTTTGGGGGGTAGAGGTGAGGAAGTGGATTGTGTTTCAGTTAGATCTGTTCTCTGCTGTGCTTTGCTACATGATGGTTCAAACGGTTGTGCAGGCAGAGTGTGGGGATGAGGATGGAGCAGGTAACCCATTTAATCTAGTGCTGCTGCTGGAAAGGCATCAAGTGGAAGCAATAAGTGGTTCTGCATCCTCCCAGTCTACCCACCACATTTCTAATTTGGCAGAGCTTCTCTTTAGGCTGGGGAAATGACTTTTAATGACTGAGGGAGAAGTCTAGCCTCTTGTTTAGAGGCTTGTGTTTTAGCTGTGTGCTAGAAACCCTGGTCCAAAGTCTTGTATGTGTTTTTCAGCTTGAGGCTGCCATTGTCAGAGCTGTGGAGTGCGTCAAGGGGAAGAGATGTTTGAGGTGGAGGTGGTCTTTCCTTCTTTTGGGCTCTAAGGGGAGGTCTCTGGTGGGAAGAAGGTTTTGGGAGCTAGGCTCTTTGCAAGGAGATTGTCAGACAGGCACTTTCGAACTTGAATAACCAAGTGTAACCAAAGCTACTGGAGATTGTTGAGGATGTAACCGAATCTTTCACACCGATTCTTATGCAAATTCAAACATGTGCTCCTGGTTTCTAATGGGACACCTACAAATACAGCTGGCTCCATTCAGAACTCTGCATCCATGCACTGGATCTTTAATTGCTAATGACTTTATAGTAAGAGTGTGACTTGCAGAGCTGCATCTGTAACAGTTTCTCAGTGCTTCTCTTACCTGCACGGGTGAAGTTTCCCCGTAGATTTTATGTAAGGGACCTGTGGAAGTTCTGGCCCCTAGTTTGCTGTATTTGGTGTGAAATTGTCCGTTGCCATACTGCTCTGGTTCAGTAGCAAAATGAGCTTGAACATTGCAGTGCTATTTTCTTTGCTGATGTGTTGGGGCTCATTGAAGGTAAATTAAATTACCTTGAGTTCTGCAGAAAATAATTTGCTGTATTTAACACTGAGTGCAAATGATCTTAAGTTTCTACCCAGTAAATCTATGACCGTGGCTTGATGAGCACATTTGATAAGTATTATTTTGGGCACCTGGGAGAAAGATTGGTGTCTGCAACCTTCTGACATAGCTTCAAAATTAGGCTTGATTTTTTTTCATAAGTGCGCCACGTGGCAATGGAGTAGTTGGTCAAAACCATGTGGGCTTAATTTCTTTAAAATATAAACAGCCTAGAAATGTTTGTTTATGTGCAAAATATCTAGCCAGTGACTAAGCATTTCCATGTTTCTACAAGAAATGAAGGTAATTATATAATAAGCCAAGATTCATATGGCTTAACTTATCTCCCATCTGGCATTGGTTAAATTGGTGTTTTCATCTGCATGACCTCTCAGGGTGGAGAGAAATGATGAAAATAGAAAACGTGGCTGAAAAAGACCCCTAGGTCATCTTCTATCCCATGTAAAGGCTGGAGCAGCTCTGCTGACCAACCCCTGACAACTGCTTGGGGAAGCCACTATTCCCCTTCTGCTGTGGTCCATGTTACTGGGTAGGTATTGAAGGAGTTTTAAAACGGTTGGTTTTAGTTGACCAAGGAGTTGCCTGTGCTGTATGCAGTCCTCCCCCAGTGTATACATCTATACTCAGACTAACTAGATTAACTACAGCAGGAAGAGCTTCCTTCTTAAAAGAAAGCTATTGTTAGAGCATCACTTATCACAAATCTTTAGCCCTTCTAATCCTGCTCTCCTCCCATGGCCCTTTCCACCCTTCCATCCACCTGCTGGTTTACACTTTGCAGGGTCTGCTCTGAGTTTCTTGGAGCTGTCCTGCAGCCTTCCTGTGGTCTCTTCCTCCTGAACAGGCAGTTTTTGGTGTCAAAAGGATCATTCCAAAACATCCCCTTTCATGAAAATACACCTGCATGCTTTCTAACTGGTAGAAAGATGATATGCTGCTTTCCCGATCAAATTGCACCCACTGCCTTAAAATGAAGGATTTGCAAGGAAAGCTGAGAACTGCAAGAACTGGATCATATATATTTCATGTTGCTAGTGGCTTGCTAGGGGCTGAACTGCCTTTTACTTGCTCTTCTACCTCTTCCCTGTGCTGTGCCTGAGAGCATGCCAGGAGTTTAAGGTGCTTCGATTTCTCTTTCAGGCTGGTGGCATCTGTATCTTCTTTCTGCCAGGACTCTGCTTCATTTTGCTTAATAGAGTTGAAGACCATTAGTGTAGGCTTTGTCCTTGCTTCACAAATAGACTTCTGAGTGTTTCCAGGTACTTGGATGAACTTTCCCTGCTTGTATTCAGTCCCAATGAGGATCTGACACAGATGCTTGCAGACCCCAAAGCAGATCAGAGGATTTTTTCCTCCCAACATATAGCATTCAGCAGCTCAAGTGTAAAGCTGCTCACAGACAAAACTGGTGGTTCTGTACCCTTGGCCTACATGTGCTTGAGGACCAGAAGTCTGGCCAGTGTTTAGTTCAAGCAAGTGGGTAGAGTTTTTTCAATGCAGAAGAGATGTCAGAGGTGGATTTTCTCAGTTCAGCCTTTGGTCAGCATGTTCCTGTTTTTCTGGCAGATAAATGGCAGGTCCTGTTGAATGTTCTTTGAAAAAAAAAAATGTTTATAATAAGCTTTTTCTGTTTATTCAATTGTTTCCTTGTTCCAGGATCATAACCTCAATGTACATGAAGCCTGGCAGTGCTGAGCAGCTCTGTTTGTGTTCCTGCTGCACCTGCGTTCAAGGCCAGCTTTCTGCTGCTGGTCCCTTGCTGTGCACGTGTTGAGTGCCTCAGCACTTGGTGCCCGCACAGATGTTGATGGTACTGCATTTTGAAAATGCATCTGCCTTGTCTGAGTTTGGATGCTTAGGTTTACTTTGCAGCACTGCTCTCCCGCAGGTCTGAGTAGCCTGGTTCCCGGTGATTCTGCCTTTGAACAGTGCTAGTGTTCAAGAGGAGCTCTGGATGAAAAAACCTGTTGCAGCCAGGTGCTTGAGTCCAGGCTCTGGTCCAGAGCTGGGTTGTGAGTAGGTTTAGCCTGACCTCACCAGTGTCCTGGCCACGTGCTACCTTCAGTGTTCTTGTGGTGTTTGCTTCTCCCCTGGTTTCTCTCAGCGTTGCCACAGGCCAGTGCTGTGGTTTCAAGCTGTGAAACAACACGTAGTGCTTGGCTTCCCAGTGCACTTGGAGTCAGTGCGTGCTTTCTTGTCTCACTGTAAAACTATCTATCTGGTGAATATTGGTAAAGTCATACAGCTCTTCACAGGGCTTCTCGGGAAAAGGTGCTTTGTTATCTCCTGTATTTTTAAGTGCTGTGTAAATGTCAGTAGAGCAAGCAACTGCGCAGGAATCCTGCTTTGCTTACCCCTCTCCCAAGCAGAGTGCTGGATACTGGGCATGTGGTTGTGTGAGGATGCCACCACGGTGAGCTCTCAGATGTGGCTCTTAGTTTAGGACAACCATAAGATGATTTCACTTTGCTTTTCTTTGCTCCCACTAGGTTGTTGTATTTCTCTGTGGTGGTGGTCAGATTTGCTGATGGTTCATATTTTAGCTGGGAAAAATGCCCCTTGTTGGCATTCTGGTATGTCTGTATACAATCAAAAATGTTGAGTGGGCTGGGAATAGCTTCCAGCAAAGTTATATCAGTTTCTTGGAGCTCTTTTGTTCAGCAGAAATTCCTTTCTTTTTTCTCCCCCTTCCCATCCCCCTGACAGCCCACCTCTTTTCTACAAGGACACACTGAGGTATAATTCACAGTCGTGTGACTGAAGTGAAATATGCACAGCTGCAAATGCATTTTGAAATTCTACTTCATTGTTAAGGCATCTCTGTGAACAGGTTTGTAGTTCAGTAGCCAAGTGATCAGAATGTGGTAACAAAGAGGATTTTGTTGAAAACACTTGACTTTGATTTTCATCAAGCTCTGAGAATGTTTTGACCATTTGCTACTTTTGTGTGCAGACCAGAAGCATGTGGAGCAGGGTAGATCCACAGTGGGGAAATACATGAGATATGTCCCTGAGAAATGGGTGTGTAGCTGAGCTTTCCTTTGCTCTCCCTGCATTGTATTGCAGAAGTCATATGGCAGCTGGAGTACAATAAAGAACACATTAGACAAAAGTTCTGTTGATGTTTGAAGTGTTGGGAATATCCAGTCTTGCACGCCATAGCTCTCCTCTGCCTTCCCACTGGATGAAGAAATTTTGCAACTCTTTCCTCTTTGGATCCATCAGGCTTGATCCTTTTGTGATTGCTTGCTTTTTGTGGTGCATAACAAAGCCCAGCAACTGAAAGCTGCAATATTCTGCCAGTCACTATGGCCCAGGGCTTGGTGTGGGGCTGATTAAATCACAGCCATACTAAGAGCCAATCTCTGTTTATAGGTAAGTTGAAATAGATTTATTGACATCCAGGACACCAGAGGCAGCTTGTACCAGTTTAAAGGCAGAATTTGGTGCAGCTTACTGTGAAGAATTCTCTTAATTTCTGGAAATTCAGCAGTTCATCTTGTCTCCCACAGTTCCTGTCTCTTGAACAGTGAATTCAGGTCCTTCTCTAGCTTTTGTTTCTGAGTTTTCTGTCCTCTGCCAGCAGACTGCTGCTGCTCTGCTGACAGTCTCCTGGGCTATCTTGGTTCCAAAATTATCACCAGATTTCCCAAGCTATTGCATGAGTAACGCTGGGCTTTTCTCCTGTGAGTGAATTCATGCCCTCCACCAGCTCTCCAAGAGGACCTGCTCTGAGTAGAAGCTAATCTGTTTGAGATGGTACATCAGCAGAGAACCCTGCAGAATATCAGTCATGAGGGGCCGTCTGTCTCTGCAGTGTTCTTGCAGATTTCAGGTGTGAAAACAGAGAAATTATTCAGTAATTTTTAGTTACATTATCATTTGTATGTGGTCAGAATTCTCATATACAAAATCTTAGTGAAACAGTTGTAGCATACATTCTCTTTGGCTCCAGTGTTTCCCTTCAGCCGGTTTTGAGGTGCTTGCTGTGAGCTGATGAGCTGACCTTTGCTTCACAGTGGTGGAATTGAAGGCTCAAAACAAACACCTGGGGAGTGGTAGCAAATCCGTGCTGGCTCTCCAGAGAGTGCGGACTCGCCAGCGTTGTGGGAGCCTCAAAACCACTTTTCTTGTTCTCTCTCTCTGTAGTGAAATATAATTTCTTCAGAGATTTGGATTTGGCTGCCTGACTGTTATGCCAAACCATGGCCTGGGAGTCTTTTTGCAAATTGCATGCAAAATCTTAAAATGGGAGGCGTTATCCTAGTATTTGTAAGATGTGTAAAGGGAGAGATGGCCCCTCTCGTGGGGACCGTCATGGCTTCAGTGTAAGTACACAGGCTCCAAAGGAAGAGAGCATGAGGGATGGTGGGTTTGTATGCCCCTGTGGGCATGGGTACAGAGAAGCAGGTTTAATATTACCCCAACAGAGAGTTTCTTGCATCATCCTTTTAAATCTCAGCTTGATCTGCCAGATGCGGAACATTTAACAGCTTTAGAAAATGTGGTATTCAGTAGATCATTTGCCTGCTAATGTATTTGAGGCTATTGGTGAAAAATCTCAGCAGTCAGAAATATATAATGCACATACATACGTTTCACATATGACTAGCCATAGGTGCCAGTGAGAAGTTTAATGTGCTTTATATTAGCTGTAGTTGTGTGGTGAAAATAGGAGGTTGAACGTGGTCCTCTGAGTGAGGAGGGCATAAAATTAAGGATACAGCCCATCCTGATGGTTGAAAAAATGTTGTGGTACTTGTCCCTATCTCACCCTCAACTGTTTCTGTGATAGAATGCTCTTTGACAGCCTGAGGACATGCACCTGCTTTCAGGATGCTCCTTGCCTCCTCCAGAAACAGAAGCACTGACCACAAAATGATGCTGATACCTAATCTTTGCTCTTAGCATCGCTGGCATGTTAGTGTTAGCTGATTGCATCAGGCAAATATATTAGAAGAAAACGTTTTCAAGATGTTGAGACTGGTCTGGCTGTAGAGTTTGGTCTCCATGAGTGATCTCATGGTGTGGTCCTGCTCACAAATGATGTAACTCTATCTTAATGCTGGATAGGCTCCTTCCTCGCAGTGAACCTTAATATCCTGCTGAGGAAGAGTCACTTCCCATCCAGCCTCTGCTTGTTCATGCCTCATTTACCTCTGTCTGCTTATTCTGTGGAGGGGCTACAGTTTTATCTTGATAAATCTGGGTTCAGTGGGAACTCCTAGGCCTGATGAAAGGTTGTGGGGATGGAATGGGTTATGATGGTTATCAATTGCTTACTGTTTCATTGCTTATGTTCAGCATTAAAAATCTTGTGGGGATCTGGAACCAGTTCTGAGCAGTGAAGACCAGCATCTCGGAGCACCTTGTGTCTATCACAGCTTACTGTTTTGCTTGTTTACACAGGTCACTTATATTTTAACAAATATTGGTGACAAATTGCTTTCAGGAATGAAATATCACCAGCAATGATGCTGAAGAAATGTAATACCTAAATAATATTGAATCTGTGCTTGCCAGCTCAACTTCTGACAGCTGCTGAAGAGGTTTAGAATATTAAGCAAATGCAAATGTTTCTCCAGAGCAAATCGCTGTGTTCTGCCTGCCACTGCAAGTGTTTGGCACTGCTGGTTCTTCTGAACTCCTTTAGTAAAAATTGGGGTTTGTTTGGTTTGTTTTTTTCTCTGATAAACTTAAAGGTGATGTAACTTTCAGAAAAGAGGGTAAGCAAAATCTGAGTTGCCAGATTTTTCTCCCTTTTCCATGAGAAATGCAATGAAATCTCAGTCACGAGAGGTTTTTACAGAAAAGAAAACAAATAGAAAGCCTTGTGCTGAGTTATTTCCAAACAAGTGCTTTCGTTTTCGGTAGCAGCTCTTTAAAGTAGAGCATACAGAGTATATTTAGATGGGAAGAGAAAGTTTGCTGGGGGGGGAAAGACATTTTTGAAATGTTGTTGAGAGACATTTTGAGATCACCTGAAGACTGGGAGCTTGCCTAAAGGAAGCTGCTTTTACAGAGAGGGGCTCCAAAGTGCTCTGAAAACCTGAGCTGTTTGCAACCCCACTGTGAGTCCTGGGAACCTGTCTGCTTCTGGCCACCCCCAGGCCATACGGACAGCCTGGTGACACGGGTTCCTTCCTGTTCAGGTGTCTCCTCAGAGCAGGGGGAAGATGTTTCATGCAGTCTTTGTCAATGCAAAATCTGCTGCTGCACTGTAAAGGAACCTTAACAGATCAGCTTTAAAGACTACAAGAGGTCCTAGTTTTTGTTCATTAGTACATTTTTGGCAGGTCTGGTAGTTTTCAAGGCCTTTGGTGGAGAGCTTGTGTTGCGCCTGACAGTGGGCTAGGCACTGCACACACTCTGTAAGCCATTTCAGTCCAGTTTGGCTGGTTTTGGAAGTTAAAATATTGCTTCTAGTTACTGCTGAAGTTCTTTCCCTGGCAACAGCGGCGGTTGTTTCACTTCAGATGTCTTATTCTTTCATCAACCTGGGTAATGTTGCTAACTATTTGGCTTTTAAAATCTTACCAGATCTCTCATTCCTGTTCTTCGGTGATTTCCTTCCCAGCTTATCTGTGCTCTTTGGAGCACTCCAGCAGGCAGGGAGCAAATGAGCAGATGCTGCCCAGAATATTTGATGGAAGAAATGCAAGGGATAAGTGCTGGAGAACAATGCAGCTTCAACCAAAGGCATCAAGAGGCATTTCTTTCCTTGCAAAGAGAGCTGAACACTTTTGCAGTTTCAGCCCTTTTTTGACCACTGTTAATACAGCAAAGCTCCTCTCAGTTTGCTCCCTCCTTTCTGGGGAGACAGATCTACAAGGGATGGTACATTTCAGCTGCTTTATCCTAGATGTTTTGTTCCAGTTTGAGGGGTGTTAACCATTGTTTCCAATGTGTTTAATGCTGAATAGAGTTCCACAGCTTTAATGGCAGGATCTGGAGTTCTTTGTGAATTATATTTAGCGCTGATGGAGGCTGCTTTGTCAGCTGTGTGTTGTGGCCTTGTAAAAACTGGCACCATTCAAATCTAAATAAATGCTGCTGGGAAAGAAGAACCTTCCTTTTATAACAATTTTAAAGTGTTTGACTCAAAAACATCCTTTGAGCTGTGGCCAGAGAGCAAATCGGTTGTCAGTGTTGCAGTCCTGTTCAAAGCACCTGCGTGGTTGCTGTGGGTTCAGAGGGGCCGGGGCTTGTGAGCCACGGAGCTGTCAGAGCACACGGCTGAGGTGCTGCCAGCGATAGGCACGGTGCTTGGTACGGCTGCAGAAACTGCTCCTTGTGGAGCTGGTGGTTCTCCCAACCTTCTTTCTGATCTGCAGTTGAATACACTGGGGTTTCAAGAAGGCAGTTCAAGAAGGACAGGGAACTCCTTGAGAGAGTCCAGCGTAGAGCCACGAAGATGATTAAGGGAGTGGAGCATCTCCCTGCTGAGGAAAGGCTGAGGGAGCTGGGTCTCTTTAGCTTGGAGAAGAGGAGACTGAGGGGAGACCTAATTAATGTTTACAAATATGTTAAGGGCAAATGTCATGAGGATGGAGCCAGGCTCTTCTCAGTGATGCCCAACGATAGGACAAGGAGCAATGGGTGTGAGCTGGAACACAGGAGGTTCCGCTTAAACTTGAGAAAAAACTACTTTACAGTGAGGGTGACAGAGCACTGGGACAGGCTGCCCAGGGAGGGGGTGGAGTCTCCTTCTCTGGAGACATTCAAGACCCGCCTGGACGCCTTCCTGTGTAAAATTGTTTAGGTTCCTGCTCCGGCAGGGGGATTGGACTGGATGATCTTTCGAGGTCCCTTCCAACCCCCAACATTCTGTGATTCTGTGATTCTGTTTGGAGTTGCAATTTTCCCTTTGTGGCTCCTTCCCTGTAGTTCAGGTGACGAGTGCTGTATTTTTGGAGCCTCTGCATGCTGAAAGGAAATCATGCTTTTGGGTGCTAAATAGTCCTCCTGTGCTTGAGGCATGATGGGAATTGTGAAAAAATTATGTTTCTAACTTAGGCAATGAATTCTGATATCTGTGTGACTGTTACCCTATTAATCTCCAAAGTCAGGGGAGGAGGGAGCCGGTATTAAACACGGGGCAGGTAAAGGAGCAGCGTAGACCGTTGGCTCTGTGAGGTATTGGGGTGGCTGGCTGCGTGTGCCGGTCTGGAAGAAGACCAGAATGGCAGGCTTTGACAGACCTGCTGCAATGAGAACAGCACTGGGATCCATGAAGTGTTCTAGTCTGAAAGCAAGCCTGCCAGCGAGATGCTTTGCATATTTGATTGCTGTGCTGGCTGATACCAAACGTACCATCAGAGTTCACAAGTGTTTTTCACTGCTGCTGGCTGCTCTGCCTTTACCCTTATTGGACATTTTGAGTTCTCAGTAAAAAAGCAAACGGCCATTCGGGCTCTAAATTACACCTGTGTGGTTCTCCTGTCTTGTTTATTTCAGGCTGTATTGCAAACTTCACAAACAAAACTCTGTTCGTCTGGCACTTGATGCAACTGGTTTAAATCAGGATTACAGAATGACAGTCTGTTAGGAATAGACTACCTGCCCCTGGCTTTGCTGCCTGGGGTCCAGGTGGGTCAGCAAGGGAAAAGCAAGCTTAAACAAACGCAAAAACCCACCCCCAAAATTCCTGTTAAGAAACTGTTACAACATTTTTCAGAAAGTCTGTTTATTCAGAGTGGTATAAGGTGGTTGTCAGTGAAGCACCAAGTCTTAAGAATTACATGCCATCAGGATCTTGACTTTGACTGGGAGGGCCACGTGTCTGACTTGCTCGTAAACTGGGAAGTGTTTGGAGATGGTTGAGTGAGAAGTAATTTGATGCAACCCATGGTGTGAGCCTGTCTGGTCTCTGCAGTGACAGTCTCTTCAGCTCGCCTCTGCATCAGAAGGTGTCGTGGAAGCTCTTCAAAGTGCAGAGAAATAAGGTGGAGAGAGAGATGACAAATTGTTTGTGTCCTGAGAGCAAGCTCTGATTTGGGGGCACTGAGAAGCCATCTGTTTTTCCTTGCGTGCTTTCCTAGCTGGAGGCTTCCTAGTCCTGATTTCTCATGATGAAGAGCACAGTGACAGTTAACCTGAGCAGAGCTGAGCTCTTTGCTACAAGCTCATGACATGGACCTGAATTTAAGGCTCATGTTGGCAGGTTTTTTTCTTCTTGATGGGACCTTTGATGGCTGATGTACAAAGGGACAGATCAGGAGGTTTCAGGCTGAGCCTTGGCCTCTCATGATTTGCAGGCCTTGGGGACTGTGTGTGACGCGGCTGGGACTGTGGCATCTCCCTGGGGTACGAAGTGGCCAACAGGAGTGTGCAGGGAGCACTTCACTGGGTGGCACGGCAACAAAGCTCTTGTTGTGGGCCATTCAGCAGCAGGAACAAAAAGCAGAGTAGCATGTAACATTTTGAAAGTGATTGAGCGCAAGAGTGCTTGGGGACCTGGGCTTCCTACTATCAAAAAGAAGACAGTAAATACTAAACCAGACTGGGGGGTGCAGGACCTCCCTCTGGATCTGCCTGCACACAGATGCATGGCTGCTCCTCGCTGCTGAGTGCATACGGGCTTGAGATGGGGCAGGGGAGCTGCTGGGGAAGTGGCTCGTGGCAGAACAGGGCTCTTGACGCAGTAGAGAAGGAGGAATTGTCACCAGGCTGCTCTGGAGGGGAGTGAGGAGGAACAAGCAGGCTGCCGGAGGAGCTGGTCTCGTTTGTGGTGTGGCTGTGGGGAGCTGGGTCACGTGCGGGCTGTGACATCCCTTGTTGCTGTGGAGACGTTTCAGTTCCCAACCTGATGCTCCTGCCACTGCGTTTGGGGATGCTGTGCTCAGGGGGGAGGCATGGATGTGGTGGAGGAGAGAGTGAAGGTTATGATGCAGGCAAGACACATGCTGGAGAAAATGTGTGCCTTGAGGTGTTTTCTTTAACCCTTTCATCTCACTGGCTGGTCTGTGGAAGCTCTGTGAGTAATTCCTCAGTGTGCTGGAAGGCTGGGTGCTGTCTTTGACTGCAGCACTGTCAGCTTGGGAGGAGGATGCTGGCAGGAATGAAGGCAGAGATGTGCTGCTCTGTGCTTTGTGACAACCTGTGGACAGATTAGGAAGCCTCTGATGGTCCTTCTCATCTGTTAGCTAATTTGTGCAGCTCCCACTAGTCCCAGAAGGTTCAGGGGTAGATGAGAACAGCTCCTGGCAGGCAGGGAGAGCATTCCCAGAGCATGCCTGGAATAGCCGATCCCAGCCATCAGTGCCATGACAAGCACTGCTGTCTGGGGCAGGGGCCAGTGAGGAGAAGACAGGTTGCATAAGGGAGGAATGAGCCAGGGAGGGGAGAGCTCCTGGGTTTGTTCCAGCTGAAAGTCTCTTTTTCATCCCCTACCCGCAATTTGCTTTTACATTCCTCCTCCCAGAGCCTGCTTTTGGTTCAGGGCGTGATTCGTTTACTCATTTGTGTACGTGCTTTCACGCCAATCCGTAAGGTATGTGGTGGGGAGCTGCCCTCCACCCTGGCTGGCTCACATCAGTTGAGTGGGTTGTGCTGTTGTTTAGTTGCTGGCTAACTGGGAAATGAAGCCTTGGCTACAGAAATGGTGTGACCGGCCCACATCCTAAAGGCTTCCCCTCCCTGACATGTGCTGCTTTTTATAAGGGCAGTTAATGATAGAACAAGGGGAAATGGCTTTAAACTGGAAGAGGGGAGGTTTAGATTAGATGTTAGGAAGAAATTCTTTCCTGTGAGGGTGGTGAGACACTGTCCCAGGTTGCCCAGAGAAGCTGTGGCTGCTCCTCCCTGGAAGTGTTCAAGGCCAGGTGGGATGAGGCTTTGAGCAACCTGGTCTAGTGGAAGGTGTCCCTGCTGCTGGCAGGGGGGGTGGAACTGGATGAGCTTTAAGGTCCCTTCCAACCCAAACCAGTCTGTGATTCTATGATGCTTTGACTACTCTTATTAAGTGCTGAAATGGGAGACGGACATTTCCATGCTGCGAGGCTGTACTGCAGTGCGTGGGGATCTCGTGCAAGCTTGTTAGACCGACAGCTACCACTGGCCTTTGGTCAGATGGATGTGGCTGTGCCTGATCTCACTCCATCTTGCTGCTTGTTCCCTGGTGATGGTGCCTCTGGTTACTCCAGCTACTACTAAATTAATACAACAAATATCAGACGTGTTTGTGTCTTCTGTGAAATAGAAAATGTAATCCTAATGGTCTGTCAAGAGCTTTAACCATAAATCAGCTTTTCATTATTTGCTGACTTTAGTCTTTAAAGCTAATAAAACATCTTCCTGTTGCCTCAAGACTTTAAAAACGTTGATCAAACCTAATCCACCAGTACCACAGGCTCTTCCATTGATGCTCACTTTGGTGTCAGGATGCCGTGCAGTCCTGGTGTGCTGGGTGCTGTGTCTAGAAGAGGCAAACCAGGAGGGGTGTGTTTAACTAGACGTGTGCCTGTGCTTGCCTCTGTAGTCAGCGTGGTGTGAACATGTAGGTGAGTTTGTCTAACTCCTTTGCACTCTGTTGCCTGTCTGAGAAATGGACCTAATCCCTGCTTTGTGTTTTTTTCCCTCCAAGTTACCCTATAACAGGCTTTGAAACCATCAAAATGAAGAGTGAGAAGCCAAATGTGTAGCAGCGTGTGCAAGAACTGAGATCTCTGTGGAGGTCAGTAGATCTGTGAAGGGAGCAGCTTCAGCCCTTGCTGAAATGACTTCTGAAAGGGAGAGAAAACTGCTCTTCTGAGTAGCACAGTTCAGAACACGTATCTAGGGGCGAGCAGTTGGTGACAGACAGGCTGATGTCCTGTTGATGTGACTCTGAATACATTAGGGCTCACCCAGGCAGTCAGAATGTGGCAACTGCAAGTTTGCATGAGAAGTTTTGCTTGGCCACCTGAAGAGTATGTGGAGCTGTGGAGATTTAGCTTTAACCCCTGTGGGTTTCACCAGCATCGCTGCACCTCAATAGTGCCTTTTCCTTTCCAGACTACTGAAGTGCTGCAAAGTGAGAAGTGCCAATGGAATACATAAACTCTGTTTTATGAGTCAGAGTCATTTGCCTTGCAGGGATCCTGATCCTGTTCTGCCTTGGGTGAGTCCCCTAAAGCCAGCTAGCAATGCTGTGTCCCACTGAAAGAAGATATCTATCAGCGTTTTCCAACTCTCATGTTGGATTGGAGTACCTAAGCTCAGGTGAACTTTAATCCTTGGTTGTATTAACTGCATGTTGCTCCTCAAATAGCAAATGTACCCATGCAGAATGCTGAGATCTTTTAAAAATTATGCAGGTCTGCAAAATTTTTACACCCCCACCTGTTTTGCATGCTCAGTTTGGAGCAGATAAAGTTGTAATGTATTTGAAGTGAGCAGAACAGTATTTCAGCTGTAAAAGGATAGTGTCTGGCTGTGCAATGTGTCCTTGTGAGGTCCTGGGATGAGCCTGTTGCATAAAGTAAGCTGCCATCCTCTTACCTGTCTGAACAAGACCTACTTGCTACAGCATTTCTATGTATCTTAGTCTCTAGAATCTTAAGAGCTTAATTTTCTGTATTAATGCTGGGAAGAGGATTTCAAGATCTTTGAGAACAATAACAATGAAAATACTTGCTCTGCAATTGTTTCCGGGCTTCTTAAAGCTTACTTGAATGGATCTGTAGCCAGAACAGCTAGCTGAAGGTTGCCGCTGAGCTTGGTGGTGAGCATGAATGAAGGAGAAGTCAGCAGAGATGGATATAGGGCTATTAGGTTTCTTTGCAAGTTACTTGGGTTATGTTTCTGGCATAACAGAAATTGGGATGCTTGACCCTGTCTCCTCATTTAATTTCTTCTTGCCTTGGAGCCTACTTGAGAATGGGACTGAGATCAGATCATTTTGAGGGAATTGACTCATAAGCTTTGGGAAGCGAAGCAGCACTGTTCCTGCAGCTTCTTCCTCCAGGCTGCCCTTGCCTGGAGGCCGTGCTGAAGCTTCAGTGACATTAGGGTACAGCTCTCCTTTCTCCCCAGTACAGAGCTCTGCCTTTAGCATGTGAATGCAGCACCGAGTACATCCATGTGTTCTTTCCTTCCTGGGCATGTGCAGAGCAGGCGTAAGAAGCTGCTTGCACAGTTGGTTGTTGGTGTGCTGCGTGTGTTCATACCTTACTTGAGCAGCTGTCTCTGAGAAATTCTGTGCAGGGCTCCTCACTCCGGCCTCTCCTGCGTAGGTGCCCCCGTAGCTATGTGCAGAGTGACTCTGTTTGCCTGGGCAAGCAGGTGTGTAGATGAGTGTCTCCCTCCACTTCAAGTGGCTCGCAAATTATTTTGGGACTGACTTGGGTGTGAAGTGTCAGCTCGGAGCAAAACGCTCTAAGTTGAGGTTGAAAGCGTTGGGGTGGAGGCTGCTTGCTGTCACAAAACGATGAAATAACTTGGGTGAGGTGAAACTGTCCAGTGACCAAATGGAAACTGATTCCTTACAGCCACTGACTGATTGAGGTTTACAGACCTCAGAGGAGAGCACTCCTGACATGAATATTTTCTCTAAGAACAATGTCTTCACAACTTATAACCTGGACAAAGGGTATCTGTGTAGTGAGCTAAAGTCTTCCTGCCCCAGCTCCTGTCTTGCACTTGGAGTCCCCTATAGCTGTGAATGCAGCTGTTATTATTCTTGACTTCTATGGGGCTTAATTAAAATACAAGTCTTTAATTTTTAATTTTTCCTTCCTGTTGATTTGGCTGTCTCTGCATGAGCGAGGTCTCAGCGCAATTACTGTGCTCCCCGTGGAGACACAGACATTTAATTCAGTGAGGCAGACTTTCTTGGAGGGGGTTTATTTTCCTGATCTTTCTACTCAGAGGGATGCAAAAGCAAAACATCCAGTGAGTAAAGAATGCGACACTGTATTTGGTTATTCTGGGCATGTTTGATGGATCTCAGTTACCAAAATGTTATGTTTTTTGTAGATAACTGCCTCCCTCAGCAAAGAGCTCGTGATGAAGCTATTCAGCACAACGTGCATTAGCAGGGCGAGTTGAAACCATTGGGTCAGGTCCAGGTTTCCTCTTTAAAACAGCATTCTTGCAGCAGTGATGTAAAAAGATGAAGAGTTTTATTCTTGTGGAGCACATAAAGCTGGTTCATGATTTGTTAACCTGAGAATGGGGTCAGGCAGCTACCTCAAGTACCTCGTGCCTGCTTACCGTGACAGGGACATGTGTGACCAGAGACACAAGCTCCTCAGCAGGCACTGCCTGCTGTTGCGTGGGACCCAGCTGTGCTCCTAGCAGGGAGATCTATTATGAACCTTCAAAAAAAGGGTGGAAATCTTGGCTCTCAGATTTCTGTTGCCCTTATTTAACAGTACTTCAGCTTAGTACTTTTGCTAGCTTAACTCCTCGCGTGCAACTACAGGTCAGTGCTGAAGCAAACACATAAAGAAAGCATTTCCCTGCACCTCCTGTATTGCAGTCCCAGGCTTTTTATACATCACTCAAAATATTTCAGGCTCTTTCAGCTCCAGACTTGATACTTCCTCAGTTCCCCTCATGTATCTGTGCTCTAGGTTATTTTCCTTGTGTTCAGAGGTCAAATATGTATCTATGTGAAACTTCCAAATTAACAGACTTATTGATAGAAGTGTTTTGTGAGACTGGTCCCTTCCTGTACAGCAAAATCTAGGCAAAAAGAGAAGTGTATGGAAGGAGGTGCTGTAACAGATAACAATCGGACACAATCACGTACCTGTAGGTGTGAGTGGCTCAGATACCTGTGTTGGTGGCAGGGGCACCACGCTTGCTCTGGATGCAGTGACATGCTGGAATACACCTTTTCCTTTGAGTAAGGTACAGCCCCTTCCTGCCGTGTATTCTGAAGGTTATTTTGATTTGTAAGCTGCAAACTTAGTCAGAAAACCCAGAACAATAAGTGTGTTGAGGGTGGGCTTTAAACTCTGATTTAATTCCCCCTCCCCCAATGGAGAATATAAACATTTCATTGTTGTTTGTGTGAAGTGCCTTTTAGTACCAGCAGCCCAGCAGTGACGATAAAGAAAGCAGATGTGTCCCATGTCTTTTTTAACTGCTTTTGTTTTTCTGATTGCTGTAAAGGAGGCTTTTACATTTTTAAATTTTTATTTTTTTTTTTCCCCCCAAGCAGCAAGTGCTCCACAGGGTTTGATCAAAGCTCATAAATGATGAATTGAAGGAATGCCCGGTGGAGAACAGAACGCCCTTCTTGTGCTCTGCTGTGCGCGCTGAGAACACCATTGTTTCTTCCCGTACCTTTTTCATCCTCGAGCTCGGGGCCGGAGAGAAAAGGCCTTTGTTTCTTGCCTGTCAGCCAGGACAATGCCAGAGTGTTGTCCTACCTCTGCTCTCAGCACCTGACCGGCCCCAAGCTCTGTGGGTTTTGGCAAGCCAAGCGCGATTGTCCTCCAGGCACGGCGTTACAAAGAAAACAAATGGCATCACAGCCTCCTTCCTCCAGATCCTGGCCTGGCTGCTTCACGGCGCTGGCTATGTGTGTCTGTGCTTGCTGGTTTCTTCAGGACGTGGAGAGAAGGCTGGGGGCCTCTCCTGTGCTTCAGGTTGAGGGATGCAGCTTCACCTGACTTGCAGCAAACAGGGACGCTTGTGTGTGCAGCTGAACGTGCTGGCCTGTGCTCTCCTGCTTCGCTCGGGGGGCAGCTGTGCTCGTGGGTGAGAGCGTGCTTGGCTTCCCCTCCACCAGCCCAGCAGCAGCTGCAGCTGTCCTGCCCCTTTCTGCCATCCCTCCTCCGAGCTGGCGCTCTGTAGCATGTCTGTCTGTCTGGGTGACACTGTGCACAGCTGCTGGTGGTGTGACGGGGGGAATGGACACCCAGGCAGACCCAGTTTTTCCACCTTCCTTGTAATTTCTGTAGCATCTCTGGCTGCACCATCTTCTGATGCAAAACTCTGCAAAGGAGACAGCTTTTAGTTCTCTTTCTCTTGATTTTTTTCAGAGGCAGACAGCATGGGCTGGGGTGGAGAAGGGGCTGGTAAGGGCAGGTTTGGAGAGGTGCTTGAGTGAAGACCATAAGAGCGAAGACCAGCTCTTCCCTGTTCCTAGCCCTGTACAAGGGGGCAGAGTTCAGGCAGAGCCACAGGCGTTTCTGAATGTGACAGACAGCAGTTGCTTCAACATCTGCCACTGCTCCTGTCAGGAAGAGCCTTTAGCTGTCTCCTGCAGTTTTACACCCAGGCTGATTGTGTCTACCTTCCTGCAGTGCAGCAAAGCAATGTTTCAGCTTCCCACCATGGTAGAGAAGAAGATGGTGAAGGTGCAAGTAACCCTTGCAGTAGTGACTTACTGGGTTCTTGGCACCAGTGTGGAGTCCTGTATTTAAGTGCAGGCTTCAGTCAATGGCACTTGTGCTGCTGCTGCCTGGGCGCACACCAAAATCCAGCATCAACTCCTCTTCCCTTCCCATCTACTGCTGGACTTGGCCCCTTCATGAACAGCCCTGATTTTATTATGCTTTATCTGAGAGAAAGAGCTCTGTGGTGGGTTTCAGAGGAGCCATGCTGAGGCTTGCTAACAGCCCCTGGTAGAGGCCAAAGATGCCCATGCTGTGGGGTAGGGACCTGACACAAAGGCAGTGCTGGCTCCTGGCCAGCGTGACGGATGATGTCTAGTCCCTAGAGCCCACCCAGCAGCTTTCTCTGGCCTCTGCTTTCTTCAAGCTGAGCTGTCTTTGCTTCAGGTTTATCTTTCCCTGAAGTTTGTTTCTAGGCATGCCTTCTTAATTACACCAGCTGGTGGTAACTTCTGTGGGATTGTGACAGTGCCAATATCGTGGTCTCATTACCTCAGAGCCTTAACTCAGCTGTACTTAGTCCAATCTTTATCCCCTCCCGTGCTCCCTGTGCTGGAAGGCAGAAGTGCAAACAGCTTTAACCAGAACAATGTAGCATTGCCTGGGTAAAGAATGTGATTTACTTGCATATGTGTGGCATGTGAAGCCAGGGCCAGAGGGCACTGCTTGAGTCCTGCCTTCTTTCTTTTTTTTCTTTCTTTCTTTTATTTTTTTTCCCCTTTCCCATTAGAGGTGCCTGAGCCGCTTGCTAGAACTGTTGTTTGGGGGTGAGGAGGAGAATGTGTGGGTTGACAACAGGAGGTGGGAGTGAGATCTTTGTAAGCCACGGGTCTGAAACTGAAAAAGCCAACAATCTAGGAAAGCTTTGTCGACAAGTTTAAAATTAGACTCAACCCAGTGCTTTTATATTGCTGGAATTTAATTCCTCTGACCCTAAAGCTTTTGGTCTGACTCAGAGCAAGAGTTCCCAGGCTGTGGTCAGTGGAAGTTTGTGCTGTGAGGCGCTCTCATGTGGTCATGGGTCTGTGTCAAACAGAGAGACGTATCTGTCCTCCACCTCCTTCTATTTGTGACAGGTTGAAGAAATTCAGTCTGAAAAGCCAGGGACGCCTCACATGTTTCTGCTGTCTTTGTCTGTACCAGTGTGTGACTTGTCTCCGGAGCCTGTTCTCCCTCAAACTGGGGTACTGCTGTGTGTAAAAGCTGTTCAGAGCTTTTCCCTTTTTCAGGCATGATTGTAACTGTTTCTCTTCTGTTCCTGTTTGCAGGTTGTGCAGCTTGACATTAAAGAAACTGGTAGTCTTAAAGGAATTGGATAAGGAGCTTATTTCTGGGGTCATTGCTGTCAAAATGCAGGTAATTGCTGCTCAGTTCTAAGAATTAAATGTGTTGCTTGGGTAAAAATACTGGCAAATGCCTAAACTGAGCTTCACCTCCACATGAGGGTCCATTGCAGCTGTAGACTTCTTCTCTAGTACATCAGGGCATTCTGAATGTGTGGAGAGTCTCTTGTGATCCTTCCCCCATGTTCCTATTGAGTTTCACTGTTGTAAGCAAAGAATGTTGTTCGCTGAGGGCTCTGCATGAGCTTATCTGTATGTAAAATGCTCTTTACAGATCGTATGCTGTCACCTCTTCTTCCTGAGCTGTCACTACATCCAAGCCTGGTTCTCTATTTAACGTGCTTCAGCTCACTTTGGGGCTGAGCGTCTTGGTAACTCAGTCCTGGTTAGTGGGTCTGGAGACTGGGCCTTCCTCTGATGAGGGGCAGCTCTGTTATCAGGAGTCCAACTAATTTTGCAGCCAGGTGCTTGTCAGTGGATTTGTAGGGTACCTGTACGTTTTAATTTGTTTCCATAAAATACAGCTGTCATCCTAGCTAAATAACCCACTTTACAGCATATGTTTGTGCCATTTAATTAGGTGCCTACATGTAGGTCACACTGCCTGGAGGCAGGCTAGGAAGGAAGGGGACTCGGTTCCACAGTGCGTCACAGCATCAGTTCAGCTCATGTGCTCCCACCACTGCAAATGCCACAGTACTTAATGAGTAAAAGCCTAGCAGACCTGTAAGTAGAAAAATACCATTAACCATGCTGAAAAGCAGATACTGTTCAAATAAAGAGCCAGGAGAACCCCTGCAGAGAGCTGGTTATGTCAAAACACAACCTAGCATGGAATCCGAAATCATGAAGGCTCTGTGGTGCAAGAACATGCAGCTGAGGATGTAACCAGCATCTCTTCTCTCCGTGAGCAGTCCAGCTGGGGTGAAAATGTGTACCTCTGTGTTGGCGGGGGTTCATGCACCCACAGCAGGGAGCAGAAAGGCAGGGAATCCTTTCACACACCTGGATTCATGAGGCCTCGGAAGAAGCATGGTTGTGGATTCCCAGACTGTCAGATGTTGCTTATCGGGGCTGAAAGCTTTCCATGTGTTTGTACTCCTGGATGGTGGATGCATCACTGTAAGGGCCTGAGGCTTATCAGTCAATGATCTACGTGTAGAGCGTGTCAGACTTGGGTTAGAGAATTCAATAGCTTTTACTAGAGCAAAACCTTCTTTTCTCATCCAGGTTACTGCTGACTGCTTACACTTTTTATGGGCGAAAAAGTTGGAAACACTGCCCCAGACCTGCAAGTCCAGAGGGAGTTTTAATCTGTGGGACTTGCTTGTCTGTTTTAGGTACATGTTGTGCCTTGCCACAGTAAGTCTGACACTGGACCTGAGCACTTCTGCTGTCCTTCCTACACCAGCACAGATCCCAGAAGAACTGGGAGGCAGAAGGACTTGCCCTGTTTGGGGTGCTCATCTGCCAAGTCCCAGGCTGCAGCTCACATCCCCATGCCATCCTTCTTTTGCCTTTGATATGTCCTTCCAGTTGATGTAGAGGTGACAGTGGCTGGAATGACCGCTATCCCAGAGGGTGCCCCAACTTAGCTGTCCCTTGTGCTGGATCATCACCCATATTTCTTTGTGATGTGCCATTTAACAGTGGGTCAGTAGCATTGCAACTGTCTCAGACACAGGCAGGTTGGAAGCCCTGTTATTAAAAGTCCCTTTATAGCTTGCAGGTTATGATGATGATGCTGACAAGCTCTTTCAGGGATACTTAATTTGCCAGCACTCAGGTTTCTGGCATGGCTGTGTTCGAGGCTGGTGATACTGGATCATCAAATACATGATTTCTGTGAAATGACTCACTGCCTTTGTATGGGGAATTGCGAGAGAGGTGTCAGGCACTGGAGCCCTTCCAGAGGGGATGACTGAATTCAGACCTAATGAGAGCATCTTACCTGCGTTTCCCATGCCTCCTTGCAGCCTCCTGAGCAGTGATGTTCAAAGAGTTGTCAACTGTATTTCCAGAGCCATTGCTCTGTTTATCTGCTGAGGTCTTTTAAAAGCAGCTATATTTGGTTTTTCATTAGATTTCAAGTTGCATAACAAGTAAAGCAAGATTGCTGCTATTGGGAGCTTTGCTCCGAGGGAACAGATGCTGATGTTGCCAGCGGTGAGGCTAGCTGTGCTGTACTTGAACGTGTGCTGCTTTTCCTGAGGGGAGACCTTTGGTTTCTCACCCTGTTCTGCTGTCTGGTCTTCTGATCTGCTGGAGCTTTGGCACCTCAGCTTTTCCAGAGAGGAGCCTGCGCTGTGTTGTGCAGGAGCTGAGGCACAGCTGCAAATCACAGCACTCATTCTGGCTGCCCGAGTGATGTGCTTGGGGAGGAAGGGATGTAAACCAGTCTCTGCTTCTCTCTCATCTCAGGATGCTATTTGGGGCTGATGTGGGCAGACCAGATTTTCCTTTGGATGTAGCTGGGAGGTGTTTACCCCCCCCAGTCTCTGATTTCCCAGATGCTGCTTTTTTGAGAGCTACAGTTCTGTGCTTCTGGGAGATCAGCCCGTCTGGACAAAGCCATATCTGCAGCCTCAGCAGAACACTGAGCCAGGGACTTCTGAAACTTGCCATCGTGTTTGAACAGTGCAGAAGGATTTGCTAGGCAGCAATCTGTCGTGCTTTCCTGCTATAGTTTTCCCTGAAACATTCCCTGAAATGAAATGCTCACAGAGTTAAATAGCCCAGTAACTCGGTTAGCGTACAGCAGCCCAAACACAGCGTTGATTTGGAGTTCCCTGTGATACTATCAGGTCTCCAGACTCCACTGCAATGCTTAGTGGATTTTTTTCTTTTATAACCCCAACTCCTTGCAGTTGTTCAAACAGCTTAAAATCTCTGCTTTCCTCAGGGAGGGGTGTCTGCACAAGAAGAAAAGACCAGTCAGGTATGGCTAACGCTGGAGTTTTAAGCATGACGCTGCAGCCTCCAAACCCAGGAGATGATGAGCCTTGTACCTATTGGCTGAAGTAAAAAATATGAGACTTGAACGTGAGGGGCAGGGGTTGACTCATAGCTTTTGAATGCTGGGGTTTGGTAGAACAAAAGCTGCTTTGTTGCAGTTAGGGATGGTAAATATGCCCAAATCTTTATTAGTCAAATATCTCCGTTTCATCTCATTAATATTTCACAGAAGTGCAAGGTCAGACCCATCCGTTCACTTTCTTTGTGTTACTTTCACTGTGTTAGTCCCTGACAATGTTTCCTGGTTCTCAGTAAATAGGAGTGGGGTGGGATGTAAGGGCTGGCTTCTGTGGAATTCACCCTATGGACCTTGTTTCTGTACAGGGCTCCAAGCGCATCCTGCGGTCCCATGAGATCGTATTGCCCCCGAGTGGACATGTGGAGACGGAGCTTGCACTGACCTTCTCACTGCAGGTAACGTGGGACGTGGCTTTGGGCTGGTGTGCCTGCTGGGCTTGCTGCTTTGCAGTGAACAGAGGAGTGTTGTGGGTCTGAGGTGAAGAGACTTCTAGTGCTGCCAGGAATGCTCTTTCATAAGGCAGTCCCAGCCCTTTCTGAAGAGCTTCCTGAGCTCCTTTGGCTTGTCTCTGGCCAGTCAGCTGTGGGGAATTTTAAGCAAAAATAGCCCAGATGCTTCCAGCATCTAGGGAGGGGGAAGCCCACTAGGAAAGCTGCCATATAAACCCTTAGAATTGTTCTTGGGGCCAACCCTGCCTCATGGAAGGATCTCTAATCCTGGCTTGTCTAGGGGAACAGGCAAGTTAGACACTAGCTGCAATTTGCGTGTCCTTAGTGCAACAGAAATTTGTCTGAATTGCCTCTCAGCACTGAGGGCCTGGAGCAGGGTGCTGGTTTGCAGTGTTAGGGGAGCTTCCTTGTTGCGTATCCTGTGTTTGGAGCCCAGGTACAAGAGGACTTTGCTGCAGTCTGTCCTCTTCATGTTATGGCTGTGGCAGGAACTGGAGCAGAGCAGGATGGCTCTTTGCCTTTTGCTGTCTTCCTTATGAATGGCACTGCAGAGGGGCATGGAGTATCAGACTGATGGAACACGGTATTAGAAATGGGAGAGGTGAAACTCTGATTTGGAGTTGCTGAAGGAGGCACCATTTGGGGAAGCAGGAGCAGTATGCAGTTACTTTTGGCTCTAGAGTCATAGGAATAGCTGGGAATTGGAACAACTGTATTTTATTGGTTCCTCTTTTCCTCAAAGCATGTTGCCCTGGTGCTACCTACCGAGCAGGGAAATAAGGTAAATAGAAGCTGGCTGGCTGCAAGCAAGAAGGAGGATCCTGCATGCACAGAGCAGAGCCAGACAGACACTCAGAAGCATTCATGTCTGGATTCTCTGTGTTTTGGGACTGTTGGTTAGATCTTGAAGTCAAGAGTTTGATCTGGTACAGAGAAAGGCTCAGATGATGATGTGAGACAGACTGGTTGTTACCGAGACCTGTGCAGGCTCCAAGCAGATAAGATTCCATTGCAGAGTGGTGATAACCCTGCAGCTGCCCAGGCAGATACACAGATGGCTGATGCTTCTGGTTCTGTCCTGATGCAGCCCACAGGCTGGGTTAACTGCAGCGTTGCATCCTCTCCTTTGTGAACAGGAATAACAAAGCCATGTGCCAGGAATAGGAATTCCTGTGCTTGGGTACTGGGGCTGCAGCTTTCCCATGGTTGGGAGCAGAGTTTTAAGATGAGCCAGGTCTTCCTCTGCCAGTCCTGTGTCAGCAAGGAGCAAGTATTTGTGCAGATCTTTTTGGAATTAACTGAGTATATAGGTTTTTTTCTGGGACTCAGAGCAATGCTGCAGCATTGCTCTGAGCATTGTCTTTAACTCAGTTTCCTCTGAAGGTGCTGGGAATTGAGCCAGAATAGGGCAGAGCAGTGTCTGTGACACTGAGCCTTCAGAAGAGGTGAGCTAGCTTAATGCAGAGGTGTGCTGCTGGTCTCTGACTGCGGGAAGGATTGGTGGTCTTGGATGCAGTATGGCTTGTGAAGCCTTCCTGAAATGGCACAGCAGGATTTTTATGACAGCTTTTATTGTTTCTTAATTGAACAATGGCTGGAAGCTACTCCAAGCTAACAACTGCAGCTTAAGCCAGATAAAGTCTGAATTTAGTGCCTGGGGTATAATTGACAGTGGTGATGGGCCACAAAGTAAAAGCATGTGGATGTCACAGCACCAGCAGGTCCCAGTGTCCTGGAGCAGCTAGTATCTCCGTATCACACTGTCAACTCTTCAGACTGTGTGCCTTGCCTTGTGCTAGCTGTCTGGATTTGCAGCTCCTCATATCTTCACAGTCACCACCTTCCCAGCTGCTTCTCCCAGGTGAAATTCTTGTCCTTTGCACAGAGAGTTTCCTTGTCAGAGCTAAGCTAGGAGGGTGAGGGTGCTGGCTGGCATAATAGCAAGCAGCCTGTTGTCTGGCAGACCTCCACTCAACCAGAAGGGAGGAGTTTCCTGTTGCTGTATTACACAGTTGGGGTAAAACTGGAGCTAGTGGTGTGTCTGATCCTGCTTCACCTTGCTAGCTGGGGCTAGACCAACAATAGCCTTTCTAGCAGATGATCTACCATCACTCTTACTGCTGGAATGACTGATTCTCCTGACCCTCCGTGGGTTTCACTGGGTCAAGTGAAATTCTCCAGTTGTTCCAAGCACATCATCACAGCTCCCTGGAGCACTTAATTCCTGAGTTTCATCTAATAAACTTTTCCAGATGGAAGGAATCGCATCACTGGGGATTCAGAAAGAATGTCTTGCCCTGACTCTTGCTGTCCTGGTGTGTGTGATGGCCTCCTCTTCTCACCCCTCAGAAGTGCCTTGGAGTGCTTGGTGCTTCCTCTGAAAGTCTTGTTTTCAAATGTTTTGAGCCAAACTGTTTTCCCTTCCCATCTCAGTCATGGACTGACAATTACTGAAAAGTTTTGGTTGAAATCGTTCTGTAGAGTCGATAAGCTGTGGCTGGTGTTAAAAATAGCTTGTCTGTGCTATGAAAATGGGTCAGCCTTTCTTTTGGAGGCCCTTGCTTTTCACTGAGGAGCTGAGTGACCCGAGTGTCTCTGCACCTTTCTTTTATCATCTCTGTGATTGCTCATCAGAGGTGGCCGGGCAGCACACCTCTGAAAAACAGAAACCTTCACGTGTATGGACTTGAGCTGTCCAGTTTAATCCCTGAAAATTTGTACACTTTGAATTCAAGCTGACCTGGGACCAAGTGGGACTTTGGACTTTAGTTGCAGTCTCGTACTTAAGCAGCCTTGGTGTGGCCAAGTGCCTTGGGCTGAAAGCAAGGAGGCCCTCTCGCCTGTTGACCTTCCCACATGTGGAAGGGCCCCAGAGGCAGGGAGATGGTAGATTTGAATGCAAAAAATGCCTCTGGCTTTTTGAGTCCCTCCTGCCTCTTCCTGCCAATAACTTTCTTCCATCCTTGTTTAGGGACATTGCACATCTGTAAAGTCACAGGCTCCGTTTGTGTCTGGATGTAGGTGTGTTTTGAGATTGTCTTTTAATGAGGTGGACTGCTGTTCCTCTCTTCCACAGGGCTGCTTCCTTGTGCAATGCACAGTAGATCTTGCCCTTGCAGAGTAATCAGTTAATTAGTATTCTACTTGTTTGTGTGGCCACTGCTCCCAGCTCTCTGCATAGCAGTCAGGATTGCTCTGGACTGCAAATTAATATCTCGGTGTTTCTGCTGGCACTCAGCGTTTGTATTTATCAAACCTTTTGATAGGCAGGAAATTATTTTCACAGTGTCCCAAGGAGAGGAGGGAAAAAAAAGAAAGCATCCTTCACTTGGGAATATCCTGTCTGAAACCCCTGCAGTTAGGTTCTCCTGTCTGCAGGTTGGTTACTGCTGTGTATTTTGTGTATTTGGAACATGTGTCCCATTCACCCCTCTCATCAAGATGAGACTCAGATACCTGGTCAAGTGGCTGCTGTATCTTTTCTTGAAGATTGTCCTTCCATTGCACGGCTTCTTCCTCCCACAGCTGGTGAGCTGGGCCCTGGGGACTGCCTGTGCTCTGGCAGGAGGCAGGGCTTGACTGCACTAACATGCTGTGCAGGTAAGCTGGCCAAGCTGAGGTAGCATGGTTAGCCCCCCTCTTCCCCTAATAGTCTCTGCTTGACTTCACAGCCTCTCTGTTCTGGGGGAGTTTTTTGGGTGATACATAAACAAATGTATTTTCTTGTATGGAACATGCCTTGGAAAGATTTATGTCTTTGCAACATAGCTTGGCAATAGAACAGGATTTTTCTCGACTTAACTACATAAAATCGTCCTCTTGGAGCAATGGAAGTTTGAGTGTATCAATGCTGGAAAACATTGACAGTTGCAAGAGCCACGTGCGTGAAGGAGATGGCATCACCCTGGAGAGAGTCATTGTGTGACCATGTAGGTCTCTGCGCTTTAGCAAAATAGGCATCAACAAATCCTTGGCCTCTTCATAGCTGTGCCTCTCTTCACCTGCTGTTCAGAGCACATTAGGTTCTTAAAAGTGTGCATTAGAGGATCAAGCACTGAGAAGTGTTTGTGTGCTGGAGAGAAGGCCGTGTCCTGGGTCCGTGGCTGTCCCTCCCACTGCATGCTGCCTGCTGTTTGTGCAGGGGCAGCACCTCTGGGGCTCCAGTTCTGGGCAGCCTCCATTTAGCTGTTGGGGGAAGTATCTCCTGGAGGCTCCTTGTCTCTCTGGAACCAGGCTTGGGCTCAGCCCTTCCCAGACTGAACAGTTCTCTGTGCCCTTGGATTGTGTTTTCAGTATTCTTGGCTGGGGAAACAAAAGCCCAGAGCGGAGCTATTCTGGCAGAGGTGAAGGCTTCCTTGGGATAATGAAGGATCATACACTGGGCATGAGTAGCTGTAGGTACTTCCAAAAGCCCTGGGTTAATCCCTAGGAGTGGAGTTTATTTGTGAAGCAGGCAGCTTGCAAGATAATGTCAAGAGACATCGTTAACTTTTCCGTTGTATTTCCAACCGCAGTACCCTCACTTCTTGAAGAGAGAAGGCAACAAGCTTCAGATCATGCTGCAGCGGCGGAAGCGGTACAAGAACCGAACCATTTTAGGCTACAAGACTCTGGCTGTGGGATCTATCAACATGGCTGAGGTGAGCAGCATTTGACCTGATCTCTGTTTACTAAGGTAGACATTTTCCCTTCTCTTTAAACCCAATGTTCTCACTTTCCTCACTGAGAAGTTCCTGGCAGGATTTCATATAGCTGTCCTAATAACTGTAATCAGTATTCACAGGGCAATATTTTAAACAGATTGTACTACTGGGTAATAATACTAGATGTTTTCTGAATAGTATCTTGAGAGCTAAAGCTTTCACAAGGCTAGCTTATTGCCTTCTGAGGATTTTGTTGTTCAGTGGTTTTTTTGGAGTTGAAGGGTCCAGATCATTTCACCTAAATACAGTGCTGGCCCCTTTGCATTCAGGACGCTTCAGCATAAGTTTAAAACTAGTAAATATATTCTTTTGTATCAAGTTTACTGTAAGGAACAGCAGAAGTTGCAGTGTATTTGGTTCAGTTGAACTTAGGCATGCTTTTATCTCGGGTCAGTCTTAAATGTGAAACGTTTTGTTGTTTCATAAGTGCAGAACAATTGGGTCACTCAGGTAAGCCCTCCAGCCCTAAGAGGTGTTAAAGCAAAGTTTACTGTGCTTCTCTGTGCCATGCTATGAGAGTTCAGGATGAAGTAGTTTCTCTCATTTTGCTTGAAACACCCTTTGCAATTCTGATTTTGTGGCTGTTGGTAATTTGGGTGGAGTTCTACTCATGAGGTGAATGATAAAATTTTCTGATTTACATCTGAAAATTAATGCTGGAATCAAGTACGGATAAATTATTCACTAAGGCTTTTTGAGTGGCTTAGCTCCATGCTTCATTATTTCATGCCCTGTTTAATCTCTGCAGTTTCTGAGTGTTTAGAGATGGGCGTAGCAGTAGCAGGTTGAGCTTAACACCAGTATTTTTCATCAGCCTGCATTCTGTCAACAAATAATTTCCATCCAAACTAAGCTAGTGTTATGCAGTGGTGAGTTATTACTGTATGCAGTAATTAATTATAAGGACTACTTGTGTGTGAGTTCAGCTTCCCCGAGACTTGCAGTAAATGGTGAACTCCCCATTTGAATTGGCAAAATTCTGATTTGTGGTGTTGTAGCTAACATTTTTCCTGTACTGTTTGATTTGTTGAAGAACTAAAAATTAAATACTGCTGTAAGGCAGACAACATGTGGGCCCATTAATTAGACCCATCAGTGAACTTCCAAGCACTGGGCATTTGCTGCTGCTGCTGCTGCGTGTGGTTTTTCTTCTGTCTCTTTGTCATGTCAGCTGACTGAGGTTAGAAGGTCAAAAATTTTCAAAGGTTCACTGTGTTAGAAAATAGTTGCTCTCCAGCTCATTTGGAATATTTCTCAAATTGAAGACTTCAGAAAAACAAATTTTGTAAGCCCCACCCCCTCCCCTTTGCAGTTTAGTGTATAATAACCCCTAAACAGCACTGAAATGTTTCTTAAAATATATATATATATAAATCTCTTAGCTGTTGAAACAAAGCAATGAATTAGAATTGTGAATCTGAGCAGAGTTTAAGAGCAGGATGTGTATGTTCCTCATCAACGCAGGTCTTTTTAAAGCCATGTGAGGAGCTGACAGCAGCCTGGTGTGTTAGAAAGCTGAGGTGCAGGCATGGGGAAGCACTTGCTGACTCCAGTGGGGCGAGAGAAGAACGTAAGTCTTAGGTTCTGGGGAGAGCCCTGTGAGCTGTGAGTGGCAAAGGAAGGAGAAACCCACACTGAGGTATCCCTCTGCCTCCACAGTCATCTTGTTTTTCATGACCTACTGTTTCATAATTCTGGAGTGGCCAGCTCCTCTGAGATTCAGATGCCAGCTCTCTGGAGAAGGGATTTTTGCTTTAAGAAATCACTTTGCATCTGTATCTCACCAAGAATTTTTGCCTTTACTGGCTCTTCTGCTGTGCTTCAACACAGAATTAAGTTCCTTAATTAGATGTTCAGAAGATTGGTAACTTGATAATTCAAATCAGTACTGTGGTATGGAAGCAAATACGTAGTAATGAAGCAGTCACGTATTGTGCTTCAAGGATGAGTTAATCAACTGTCAAGCTCAGAACACTTTTTCTTTCCTTCGTTCACTTCCATTAGTAGTCAAATAAATAGCATTGTGGATTGCCTGCAAGTGGCTCCTGCAGTTGCAGGTTGTTGGTTTTCTTCTGTACTTGGAAATGTGGAGTAACTCTATTAAATAACTCTTGTAGTATGGAAATGATTCAAGTTTAATACATTTAAATGCAGATTTATACTGCCTAATTTTTGTCCCAGGTCATGCAGCACCCAACAGAAGGTGGCCAGGTTCTGAGCCTTTTCAGCAACATCAAAGAGGCTGCAGTGAAGGTAGCAGAAATCTGGATCTTCTCCTTGTCGAGTCAGCCAATTGACCATGAAGACAGCACTATGCAGGCCAGCCAGAAAATCAAGTCTACAGGTAAGGGTACAACCACATGCTCTGAGGACCAATATCTTCCTGAACTAGCTGGAGTTAAACCCCACCTGGGCTTAGATGCTTCCTGGAACAAATGGGAACTGGTTTGCACAAGATGCCGTGTCTATAACTGATTAATGCAAAGAAAACTCACTTTGCAAACCTGTTGCTGCGTAAGCAGGGAGTGTGACAGGAGTGAGGGATTGAATTGTCAAAGCTTCTCCTGCATATCACAGCAGGCTTGAGCCATGCAGCAAGGGTTAACTTGTGTTCTCACCAGTGCTCTTCCAGCATTATTGGTGAGTGTGTTGAGAACCTGTAGCTTCTCAGCTGACTAAATGTTGTCTTCAGGAGATTCACGTTTAAGCTACTCTTCCAAATTCTTTTTCCTTTGAGTATTCTACAGTAAATCTCATTAACTTAGATGAGACCTGCAAAATGTTTTCCTGTGGACTATGGCCTGGTTTAATGAGTGCAGATCCATGGCGTTGTACACCGTATGGGGGGGAAAAATAATGCACTGGGTTTTCACTTGTGACAGTCTTTTTATTTGGTACCAGCCTTGTGCTCACTGCTAGAAGAGTGACCTGTTGAAGGTAGTGCACGCAGCTGCTTGTATGTGGTTGCCTAAGGCCGGGCAGCTCACCTGAAGTGTCATTTTGGCAAAGGATTTAGACTATCCGGGCACATCTTACTTGCTCCTTTGAGCCAGTTATGCCCATGTTAGGGGGAAAAGTAATTTCCCTTGTGGAGAAACCTCTTTACTTGCTGCTGTTTACAAGGTGTTTTTTTCCAGGGTAAAAGGGGGTGGTATTTCAAGGAGCCTTGTCTGTGTGCTGGTCCTTCCTTCCTATTAGAAGTGTTTCTCCTTGTTCCTTACCTCCAGGCAGTTCCCCTCTCACTGGTTCTAGCACAGATAGAAGATAAATTAGCAGGCATCTCCTTCTGTGCCTCCTTTCTTGATGTGTGACTGTTAGTTGGCCTTCTATGCTCCTCAGATGAGACTGTCCCCTGACCTTAAAGGAGTTTCACAGGATCTCTCCCCTCTTTCCTTCCCTTTCAGACAACTATTCCGAGGAGGAGTACGAGAGCTTCTCTTCTGAGCAGGAGGCCAGTGATGATGCCGTACAGGGCCAGGTACTGTTTAGGGCATGGCTTCTCCCTGTGAAGCTCATGCTTGAAACTAGGCCTATTTCTTTAACTAAACCATGACAGTGTGAGACTGTCACCAAGTATTTACCTGCAGTGGGAGAAGACCTGCATTATAACACATTTCTTCCACCATGCTGTGATTTATCTGTTCATGTGTTTGAACTTGAGCTCCCTTTAAACACTAAAACATTAACATCCTTGTGTGTTTCTCTGCTTAATGGTCAAGGCAGCAGTTGATTGCTTCTGTAATGCTGAATGGATGCAAAGAGCCCAACTGGACCCCCAGCTGTAATTATAGGGCCAGTGGGGCCTGAGTCAGTCTTTAGTCTTCAATGTTTTCTGCAAAATAGGTCCCTATGGAGAACTGTCTGGCTAGATGTGAGATGCTTTAGAGTTTGGATCTTATTTGCATTCCACCTCTTGGAGGGTACTGAGGAAGGAACCCACTGAAATATGGGGCTGTGACTACCTTTGTTCCTTGAATGTAGAGCTAGGGCTGTTTTGCTTCTCCAGGCTGTTATTCCTGTCTCTCTGCAGACCTGGTTCACTTCCTTTTTTCCTCTGCCATCATAACTGCAATTAAGGCAAATGCTGAAAGCCTGGAAGAGGGAGCAGCAGGTTCATCTTCATAGAGAGAACATTTTTAGCACTTAAATGCTCATGTGTCCCCAAATCACAAAGGTAACACAGGAATCCTCTTTCTGTGCAGGATTTGGATGATGATGAGTACGAGCTGGGGAAGCCCAAGAAGCAGCGGAGATCGATAGTAAGAACGACGTCCATAACCAGGGTCGGTGGAAATTAGTTTTACTAACACTGACGGGGTTTGGCCAGGATGTGGAGTGCATGTGGCTTATGGGAGCAGCAGTTGCAGACATGCTGGCCCAGCAGGGAGGTTGGGGACATGGTCACAGCATGTGAAGAACTAGCAGAAGCAGCCAGTTCAGGGAGTGGGGCTGTCCAAGGTTTGTGTATGTGCTGTCTTGAGTGTCCTTTGGCTGCAAGGTTAAGGAGCTCCAAAAATCGTGTGAGTGTGTGAAATTCTTCCCCGTGAAGAAGCCAGTGTAAGCCACTCTCATGTAAGTCTTGAAAGTAGCTTTAAATGAAGAGAAGCTCCTCTGATTGTGTTCTGCATGGGAGAGGCCAGTGGGAAGGTATCAAAAGAAAGTTAAGTAGCTCAGTCAGGGGCTGGAGATTGACAGATAAACCTGAGGTGGTGCACGTGTTGCTGAGGCAAAAGAAGTAGCTGGATATTGAAGGGTTTGGCAAGTGGCACGCAGCTATCCCTCCTCTCACAGCAAGCATGCATATACCTGCAAAGCTGCACTTCTGTGTGGAGCAGTGACTTGTGCTTGACCACACCATAATGCAGCTTTCTGCTTACACAAGTGTTTGTGCACATCTGTGATGACAACTTGAAACCACCAGGATGGACTAGGTTTTCTTGCTTGGACTCAGGAGTAAGTTTAGAGATCACTGTACCTCCTGTGATGCTTTCTGAAATCCATTTTTTGATAATGTGTGAAATAAACCCTGTTTTGACCCGAATCTGCCACTAAAAGGACCCTCTGTATGAGACTAGGAGCATGCTAGTTCATATCCTTGGTGTCCTTACTATTGTTTTCAGGTGTCAGTGACCAGTCAGGACAAAATACACCACTTGGTTGTTAAATAAGCAACTTCCTCATAGTAAGAATAACATCTTTCTAGCCCTGACCATTAGATTGATGATGTGGGGCTGGTGCAAAACTGGGTTTGGTGCTACCAGTTGACATCATCTGACTCCAAACCCAACAGGTCTTCTGTCTGCTGACTGTCAGACCATTCAGGCCAGTGAACAGCTCTTGCCATGTCACATTAGCTACCGTATGCTGTGTCCTCCCTCCACAGACTGCTGTGCTGATCCAAGATGATCTGTCTGTGTGATGGACGGTTTTCCTTGGCATCCTGAGCCAGAGAAAAACTCTCTGTTGGGAGAGCATCTTGGCCTCACAAGTGCATTGGGGACAGAAATAGGGTAGTCTTTTGGAGAGTCTTTTTTGAGGTTTTGACCTAAATTTTAGCTCTCTAGAAGGTGGTTGCAGCTTGCAGGATTTGAGTTCAGAGGTAAAGAGCTAGGTTTGTAGGCATGGGGCAGTGTGAAGTGTCTGAGGCCAGAGTGGGACCAGACAATTAGACTTGGAAGAGCTCAAGTGAGATGCAGGAGAGCCAGCAGATGGGCAAATTCCTTCGCTGAAGAGTGGCCTGGTGCTGACCATTTTCTCCTCCCTTTCCTCCTAACACAGGGATGCTGCCTCAAATGCTCTGTACCAGCACACGCAGCTAGGCCCTTCTCATCTTCCTTTTCTTCACAGTGTGCATATTGGGTTGATCAGTGACATACTGAAGGGCTGGGCAACTCGTGGCACATCTCAGCTGTTTGGTCCTGCAAGAGAGACAGAGCTCTTGGGGGCAGGTAAACCTGAAAGAAGTGCAGCAGTTTGGCTTGTGTTGTTTTGGACTTGGTGCCTGCTATTTTTCTGATAAGCAAGTGCTAAGGACAAGCCCCACAGCTTTTCTGCAGTGCTGCTAGTCAAATAAATGAGCCTGCCAGGATGAACTGCAAGCTCCAAGAAAAAAATAATGCTTTGTTGGTAGAAAGCACATTTGTACTTTGGGTCAGTTGGTAGATGCCTGTGTTGGCTCACCCTTGTTAAGAATCAGTAAAGTTGACTGTCAAATGTTTGCCAGAAATTTAGCAAACAGGAGGTGATATGGCAGATAAAAGAATTGGTTATCCAACCAAGAGTGGTGTGCCGTCTGTCAGGGCCAGAAGGTTTCTAATGCTTGGTGGAGTGGGACCTGGTTTGTTGTACTGCAGGAGAGAAAGTATCATAGGTTTGGAAAAGCTGATTTCAATATGAGAACACCAGAGACCTGGTTTGTGTTGCCAGGAGTTACTTGATTTGAAGCAGCAGCTAGAGCACCAGTGTGAGATGTGTCTCAGCTTCTTGGAGACTGGGGAAAAAACAGTTCACTTTACTTATGTAAAAGTGTCTTTGACTTGCAGCAACAAAACTTCAAACAGAAGGTTGTGGCACTGCTGAAGAGGTTCAAAGTGTCTGACGAGGTAAGTAATTCATTCTGTAAGCCTTCCTGTCTTGTGTGTTGCCCTCTGCTTGGTGCATCTTGCTTTAGTCTTCAGAAACACTCTCTTATTTCCTCCTAGTTCCCTTCATTTTGTTTTCAAGTCTGCAGTGGATGTGACCTTTCCTTACACCCTGGCCTCGCATGGAGGCTTGAGGGCCAACTTTAAAATATCATCAAACGTTTTCTAGATTGAGTTTTATCAAAACCAGATTTTGGCAACCATGTGTGTACCCATTCGTTTTGCAGACTGCTTTGAAATAATCTTTGACCCTTTCAAAGGCAAGTAGTCTATGGTGTATATTGCTTGTGAAGTTAAATCCCAGCCTGATCGATCGTTTTACTAAAACAGCCAGGCAAGACATGAGAAACTTGGATAGGGAATGCAGATCCACAGGAGAGTCAGCTGGCTGGTCAGAGCTGAAAATGAAAGAGAACCAGAACCCAAGGAACCTGTGTAATGTTAAGTAGCTAATATAAAAACAGTTAACACCTCAGCTGGCTGTATGGCCTTGTGCTGATTTTGTGGCTTATTGGTAAAGAGTGAGTAACTCCTCATGCTTCTAAATAGTCCTGTTAGCTTTGCTGTTCTTCCCAGGTTAGCTCAGCAGAGTCAGCACCCATAGCTGAGGTCTAAGCCAGCTGAGCTTCTGCTTTTCTGGAGCTGCCGTTCAAAAAGTGAGCTCTGAACTGTGCACGGCTGCCTGCTTACTCTGGTGTATGTGTGAAGCAACCCGTGGAAGTTTTGTGGGAGTTATCTGTTCTCTTTGGCTTTGTGTGTGGGTGGCAGCTGATCCTTGTCCAGGTCTCAGGCGCCTCCTGTGGACGTTTCTGTCATTTCTGCCTGTTTGGGTATCAAATCCAGAGGTGTCACGGCAACTTTTTCTGTAAAATCCAAGACACATCACACTGTTGGGGGTACTGCCTTTCTGTCTTGTTCTAACAAAACCATTAGGAGCCTTTTTAAAGCTTTGTTTATAGAATGGGATTGAATAATGGACATAATCTATGGTTAATAGCTTTTTTGTGGATGCTTAGTCCAATAGGTAACTCCTGCTTAACCACATCCTGACAAGCTTGACCCAAAACAAGCACTTCTCATATAGTTACTGTTTCTGTTGGATATAGTATCCTTGCACTAGAAGCAGAATCTTAGTCCCAAGACTGGTGTGCTGTGGTCCTCAGGGGAGCTCGTGTGACATGGGATCAGCCTGACTCATAGCAGGATCAGTGATACCTGCTTTTGTCCTGTGTATAGGTTCTGGATTCAGAGCAGGACCCGGCAGAGCACGTTCCAGAGGTGGAGGAGGATTTGGACCTTCTGTATGATACACTGGATATAGAGAACCCCAGTGACAGTGGGCCAGAAATGGAGGATGATGACAGTGTTTTGAGCACTCCAAAGCCAAAGTTAAAGTAAGTGTGGGGCAGCTGATGCTGGGCCAGAGAGGAACCATGTACAGTGTCAGCACAGATTAGATGTTTCTATTCTCACCCCTCCATCCTGGGTTTTTCCCCTCTTGACCTGGTGTTGAAGCCCTAGTGTGTGTTGTTGCAACATGAATGACTGCTTGTGAGCTGGGGGTAGCGTGAGAGGGTCTGACTTCCCTTCAGTCTCACTTCTTCCTTGTTCCCTTTGCAGATGCTCTGACACCTGAGCACAGGGGTAGGAATTGCTGACAGGCAGGCAGCAGAGTTAAACTGTACACAGGTGTTCTGAAGAGGTGGTAGAAACAGCCAGGAAATCTGTGCTAAGGCAGAAGGAGACGTGGTTGGAAGCTGCAGAAGTAGAGACAGGGATGGACAAGGCAGACTGTCTTTCTGGAAAAACTGATAAGGCGCTATGTGGAAAGAGGGTCTTTGCAGGGATTAAGGAAGCAGAGCTGCAGGGAACAAAGGAGTTCCTCAGGGCCTGAGGGGACTGACTGCAGCACACGTAGGTACACACAAGCCTGTTCTGAACCAGCTTTTGTGGGCACTGACATCTGGGCTATCGCAGCACTGTGCAGCTGAGCTTGGGATCGCTGGCGCAGGGTCTCAAGCAGATGCAGAACCCTGAGCTAACAGAGCTGTGTACGTCCCTGCCTGAATAAAGACTGAAAACATGAGACTGTTAGAGCTGTGCTCAGACTGCTGACTGGGTTGTGGTGACATGCTCAGGCCTTCGGTGTTGTGACAACTCCTACTGCTGCAGTTGGTCAGTACAGTATCTGCTAAATGCCAGCTAATTACCATGTGTCATAATATCCTAATTCATGTAGAATAACCTAGTTGGGCTAAGAATAGATTCTGAGTCTGGAGTGACTTATTCCCTATCAGTGAGCTAGAAGTAGTCAAGGATAGACTAAGGCAGCAGTGGTAAGTGAAGGGGCTGATGGCTTATAAAGGCATTTGGAGCTTGACCCAATATATTGATAGGTGGTAGGCCCTACCTTGAAGGGATTTGGAAGTAAACACCTGCTTTGAAACAAGCCAGAATGTTGTACTGCACCCACTGAGAGCTCATGTCCTGTTCAATGGAGCTGAAGAGCTAACTGTTCTGGGATATGGGATTGATGGAATATTGCTGGAGTGAGAATGTGTCCATTTGGTTCTAGAGAGACACTTTGTACCTTGCTGCATCCGGTTCTTGTGTTCATATCTTGAAAGGGATGTGATAAATGCTGATGATTCTAGGCAGGTTTTCCTGCAACAAAAAAAAAATCAGTTCCTTAAATTGTAATTGAGTCTTGTAGCCTGCTGTGATGAGCTGCCTTTTTCTGTGGAAGCCCAATCTGATTGTATGCACTACCTGATCTTATTGAGCAAATGCGTAATTGGATCCTAGGGCTGGCAGCCAAATCTAGATGCAAGCTGGAAGTAAAATGCATATTAGCACCCAGACTCACTTACCCACAGAAGCAGAATATCATCAGGAGGCAGTAACTCTACTTGCTGTCTTTCAGTCAAGAGCTGGACCCTGTCTGGATTGGCATGCAGTTCAATCAGCATTTGCAAAGCTGAAACAAGAACAGCGGTGTGAAACTCTGCACCTGGTGCTTGGGGCAGTGAGGACATAACTGCTTGTGTGGGGTGAATGTGCGTTCTGTTCTGCTCTGGGGAAAATGCTGGACCCATGTGCCCACCCCAGATTTTATGGAAACAAAAGCTGCTGTTTGGGGTGTGGTGTGAGAGCGTGCAAGCATTCCTAGTAAGAACTTTGTAAATGTATAGTTGTATGTGTGACAGGTGACATGTTGGATCTTTTAAGTGGAGGTCAGTTAGTGTGAGGGGACCCTGGACTTTCTGGCTTCTCCTGCTGTCCTGGAGACCTCCCCTTCCTTTCAGAAGTTGCCTATAAATTTTACTGAAACCATCGGGGAGCCATAAGACACCCTGGGAACAGTTGTTTTGCTTTGCTGTGAACATGTTAGACTTTCTGTTACTCTTTTTGATAATAAGAAATGGCTTTTGCTTTCTTTATTCAGACCTTATTTTGAAGGACTTTCACACTCCAGTTCTCAGACAGAAATTGGTAGCATCCACAGCATCAGGAGCCAGAGAGAGCCATCAAGTCCTGTAAGTCATGTTTCAAGATTATCTGCAGTTAGTACAGAAGTTTCAAGATTTCCTCTACCCATCTACATTCCCTTTGAAATTAAAGTGCTGTGGCCAAATGGTATTGAACTGCCATGTTTGGCCTTAATGTCTACACTGTCTCTATTTGCATGTGTAAATTAAAACACCCTCTCTGATCTCTTTCAAATACTTGGATGCACACACATGGATTTTCTGCTGAGAAAACATGTGGGTTTGGTTTTGGGGTTTTTTTTTTCGGTTGGTTGCTTTTTTTAAAGCAAATATCACATTACCTCAAGTGGTTCTTTTCAGATTCAGATAGAATACTTCCTAACAGTATGAATAGCTCCAGATTCCCGTGTACTTCCAATGACAGCCAGGATGGGAGATGTTACCTGGAAGTTTTAAGGACTCCTTGGCATTGTTTGGAGGAAGCTTTACCTTTCTGTTGTTGGGATACTTTCCATAGTGGCGGGGAGCGAACACTGAGGGGAAGCTCACCCACTTTTCCATCCCTTCGTGGGTGGACATATTAGATGCAGAACATATCAGCCCTATTCCAGAACACTTCCTTGCCTCTTCTGTCTATTGCCCATCAGCTGCAAGTGATGTGTGTCTTTGCAACAGCCTGATCCAGAGAGCATGGCTGAAACTGTGCTGGTGCCCCACCTCCTAATGATGTTTTTCCTTTCAAGCAGGTAGAAGTGCCTGAAAAGACAAAGAGTCTTGGAACCAAACATGCAGGCGACAGTCTTTCTGACACTGTCTCTTATGTAAGTTGAAAACTCGCTTGTTAACATTTGTCCTGGCAGTTTGGGTGTCATCTGTGAACTACATTGTGGCATGTGTCTGTTCATATAGTTGCATGTGAAACACAAGTAGAGAACATTAGCTGCAGTGAAGGTAATGCTGAGCTCTCCTCCTGACCTTAGTTGTTAGAGGTTTTTGTCTTTCAGCCTTTTGAAACTGAAATGCCTTCTGTTTGAACAGCCTTTCTCTTGGGTTGAGGAAGGCTGGCCCAGAGCACGCTACAGAGCATGTGTATTGTCCTGAAAAGTATTCTCAGGGCTGTTCTCTTATCAGGCAGAAGTATTACTTCACGCTGAATTGGCAGAAATCAAACTGGTCCTGGCTAAAAAGCCCAAAGCTCAAGTAGCTCAGCTGGGCACATGCAGTTTGTAACACTTCTCCTATATCTCTTTTTCTCTGCTAGTTCGTTTGGGTAAGCTGAATTAATCTGTGTTGCATTGGAGGCATGTCCCTGGCTTTGAGCTGGAAGACTGCCTATTCCAAATAGCATATCTGAGCACCTTTCCTATCTCCAGCTCCTTTGTGAGGCAGAGCTAGGAACTGGTAGCCCCAGATGGCCAGGATTGGTGTCTCTGTTTTGGCAGCGAGTAGCATGTCTGGAAGAGGCAGGCTGGATGTGCCCCAGCCAGAGCCAAGCTGGGGTGCCTCCTGCCAGCCCTTGTGGCAGTGAGACAGAGGGGAGGGTTTGTGTCTGATGACTCTGTTCCCTGTGTTTTTGCAGGAGTCTAACCAGCAAACCGAGGCCCAGGAAACGGAACTTCCCACACCAGATGTGTTTGTGGAGAAGCTCCCACCCAGCGGGAAGATCACTAAGACTGAATCCCTCATTATCCCGTCCACCAGGTAGAGCGGTGACCCAGCACTGCGCCTGCTGCAGGGCTGCTCGGGAAGTCATGGACAGCCTGATAGTGTTTGTTCAGGACAGCCTTAAGCCATTGGCTGCAAGGAGACCCTCCTTGTGTTCAGGCAATCAAATGATGGGTCTTGAGCACTTGATAGATGAATGCTCAGAACCCAGAAGGGCAACATTGCTCTGAGGTTGCTCCTGTCTCCTGTGTTGTGCCCGCTTCCCATCCAAGGAAGTTTTTATAAAACTCTGGAGCTGCTTGCTCAAAGATACTGTTGTTAAGTCAGCATCTGATGCAGATTTTGGCTTTGAAGGTGATTGTCAAATCTAACTTATGTCCTGTTAAACTTTCCCAAATAGGGTAGTGAATGTGGGCTTCAGCAACCCCACCGTATAGTTTCTCTGGTTATTTCCAAGCAAATAGATGTTCTTTTGAAAGGTATTTCTGCGCTGCTTTTGGGTGTGTGACTGCAGTTTGCATGGCTGGATCCTATTGTGCTGGTGAAGCAATAGCAGGGTGGTGGTGTGGGTCTTAAATGGGCTGTGGAAGCCTCCCTGGGACTCCTGGGAACGTGCTCTGTAGCTGAACTGTGTGCTCAGCGCTGTCAGAAGCAGAATTGGCAGGTCTCAGGCTAGCTCCAATCTACATACACGATTCCCCGGTGCCTGTATTCACATTGTTGAGGTTGCCAGATGGGTAATCTGGGATTTGGGGGATGGATCTCACTCAGGTATGAGCCAGCTCTGGCATACAAGCACATCTCTCTAGCAGGTCTGAAGGGAAGCAGACGGGACGTCGGGGAAGGAGCACCTCTTTGAAGGAGAGGCAGCCAGTGAGGCCACAGAACGAGAGAGCGAACAGTCTGGACAATGAACGTTCTCCAGACACCCGGCACCCCTTACAGGTGTGAAAAAGATTGCTGTCTCTCCAGCTACTCATAGCTTTTCCTCTTCTTCAGCTGTCTTATGTGGTCCCTTTCATGTGGTTCAAGTGCTGTCCCTGTTGGAAATAAAATGGGCCCTGTGGCTGCAGGAAGGAGAGAACTTATGGCTTGGCTGATGCTGTTCCTTCCATCCAGTCTGCTGGGTTTTGCCAGCTTGTTGCTTTGTCAGCCAGCCATAAATGGAAAACACTGGAACAGATTGTTATGCTGAGAAAGGAATAGGGATGTGTTGAGGAATTACTCCTTTGAAATAAGGCAAATTGCTAGGAATTGCAAAAAGGGACTGACTTGTGCAGAGCGTCTCTGCCATGTTTTTGTTAGCTGTTGGACTCGGGTAATTCCTTCCTTGAAGGAGACTGTTGCTGGCTTCTATGAATCCAAAATTCCTTGAGCTGCTGTTAGTTGGTATAAAGTGACATAAAGAAAAGTGTGTGGCAGAAGGAGTAGTGGCTGACAAAACCACAGTGGCTGATAGAGGGGCCTGCAGAATAGTACTGAGAAGATGGTGTCAGTCCCAGCAGCCAGCGCAGCTGCTAGCGTGCCTTTGTGGATGAGGTGACCGAGCACTGGCCAGCCATGCACAGCTACCTGTCATGAATGCAAGAGCTGGAGCTGGTGGCTTGAGGATTAGAGCTGACATCTCCTGCTGTTCTCTTCTCTTTGTCTTTATTTCCAGATCCCCAGGAAAACGGTATATGACCAACTAAATCACATCCTGGTTTCCGATGACCAGCTGCCGGAAAACATTATTCTTGTCAATACTTCTGATTGGCAAGGCCAGGTAAAGGCAGGAGACGTTACCTGAAGCAAAGATCTCCTTCACTGTTCCTCCTCAGGAATGGACAGGCCTTGAGCTCTGCCACTAACCCAGTAGGTTCTGCTGCTTGGTTAGAAGAGCAGTGGTGGTGCACGGGAGCTGGCAGCATTCAGTGCTTACCGATTGGATTTCATCTCACTGAGAGATGCTGTGGATCTTGTAAGGCTTTGCCACCTGAGCCCTTCCCCAGAGGTTTTTCCTGTACTAAGAAATGCCATCCCTTCTGGTTAGCACACTGGGAGTGGCTAGACCTTTCCACTCAGGAGCCTACTTCTTGGCTGTGGTAGGCTGGGACAGAGGAAGCAGGGAGGAGTGACCTGTGGTTTAGGCTGGGATTTGTGGGCACAGATGGTGATCACAGGAGAAAATATTTCAGGGCTGCTCTATTGCCTTGCATGCACACTTGTGATTCCTGACTGCAGGTGTGTCATCCCCTCTCTTCTGAGTGAGTGATAGTTGTGTTAAGAAGAATCCTGAGCAGTGCTTTCTTATGCTGGCTACATGGGGTGGTTTGTTATGGATTTGGGTGGGAGTTTGGAATAAACTTTGCTCCTTTTGGAATTTCAGTCTGACAAAGTAATGAAATGTATATGGAAGAAACCTTGTAAATGTGTAGTGAGTCGCTGTTGCTTGTAGAACTTGTGTCAGGGTTGTGGAGTTTTGTCATCTGGTTTGACTTTCTGCTTCTGGAAGACCTGTGGTCTCAGTGTCTGAAATAAAAAATACCAGCTAAGCTACTGGTTCCAGTTTCTCTATACTTGGAAGATGGAGAAATACCTTCTAGAGATGGCTAAGAAGTCTTGTAGGTCTTCTCCCAGCAGTTTTAGCAGCTTGTGCATGCAGTATCAGAGGAGGTGAAGATGGCACTGGCTGGGAAGTGTGGATTAGCAGTGCAGAGTTTGAAAGTGTGAGATAATTGCCGAGTCTCATCAGTGTTATGTCCGTGTATAGCTGAGGTGTGAGTTAACTTGTTTTCTTTTAGCTGCATGGAGGGGAGACAGTCTGTCATGAGGAATATGTGTGGTAGTAGCACCCTTCCCTTTTTTTTAGTGCTCGAGGGTGTGCAGAACACTGCATTTGTTTGTCCTTTTGAAATCAGAGAGCTGCAACTGCAGTTCCAGAAGCAGGTGAAGAGCATCTGCTCTTACCCAGTGCTGTCTGCTAGGCAGATGGCCTTCTGCTGCTGCCCTACTCTTGCATCCATAAAACCCCTGCTATTCTAGAGCTGTCATTGCCAGAAATGCTGTGGTTTGAATATAGTGTTGGTGTTTGTCAAGAAGGTGCAGTGTTTCAGTTTTTTTTCTAGAGGAATAGTTTTCCTTTGGCTGATGCACAAGGATGAGTTATTTGGGAAACAACTGTATCACCTACAAATTGGACATAGGTAGAGTGCCTGTGCTTGGGGTGTGAGAATACCTGGGAGGCTGGGGGAGGCAGATTTTCTTCCTGTGACAAACTATACCAAAAAAAGGACCATAACATGTTCTGTTCTCTCCTCAGTACCTATCAGATGTCTTGCAAAAGCATACCTTGCCAGTGGTCTGCACGTGCTCCTCAGCTGATATTCAGGCAGCTTTCAGCACTATTGTCTCCAGGATACAGAGATAGTAAGTTCTCACTTGCTTGCAGTGTTTGTTAAGTCTCAGCTCTAAAAGCCTCTTGACTCCTGTGTCCCAGTGCCTAGGGAGTTTTCCATCCAATAGCTGAAAAATATTTCTCCCTTCCAATACTTCTCCCCAGTCTGCTTTCCTGAAATCAGAATTGTGTGGCTCTTCAGCACTCGCCAGCCCTGAAAAGTTGTTGCTCTTCTGCCATGTGTGGGGATACAAGTCTCTTTTCGTTGACATTGCTGATTTTAAAAGACTGTGCTTTGGAGGCTGCCTCATAGGTCAGATCTAATAACCAGTAAAGCATGCAAAGCTAATAGATAGGTTTTTAAATAGTTCTTTCTCCCTGCCCCCTAGTAATTCCTCAAGACATCCCTAGGTACCTACAGATGGCTGTGGGTACCTGACTGTGTTCTCTGACACAGCAGTTAATTGCAGTAGATAGATCCTAACCTAGATAGCTGAGTCCAGACCTTTAGATTCTCAAAATGTGCGAAAGAAGAAGCAAGAAGACCAATTAAGAAAGTACTGAACAGTGTTGCATTTCATTAATAATGTTTTAAGCAGCTGGTAATCACTGTGATACTGCCTTGTGTATTGAATGAGCTCTCTTCTGCCCTGGTTGTTATTAACCAATTCTTTTTATTTTATTTTTTTTTTCCACTTGTTCTGAAATAGCTGGTTGGAAGCATGATTATGAATATGTTCCCTCTTTTTCTGTCTAGCTGTAACTGCAATTCACAACCTCCAAACCCAATTAAAATTGCAGTGGCCGGAGCCCAGAATTACCTCAGTGCTGTATTGAGGCTCTTTGTAGAGCAGCTGTCTCACAAAACCCCAGACTGGCTCGGCTACATGAGATTTTTGATCATCCCTCTAGGTAAATAAGGAATGATTTTTCTTCATGGAAAGATGAACGGGTTAAATGTGATGTGTGCCCTCAGGAGAAGCCCTCCTGGGAGCTTTGTCTAGGTGTATGGCTGTTAAATGAGGCAAATGTCGTGCTGTCATGGTACTGTGTAATGCTTGTGTTGCTGCTCTTGCGTGAGTGAATTTGATCTTTATGTTCTTGATGCCAGAGCCTGCTTGTAAACCTTTCATCTGAAGCAAGGGGTTGAGTACTTTCTCCCCATACAGGGAGGCTCTTGGATATCTTTTTATCATGGTATGGTGAATGCATACCATGTTGTATAATGTTCTGGAAGCTTTTTCCCTGGCTGAAAGCTTCAATTCACTGGGCACTGTGTTTCCCAAAGCGATAACTCTTCTGGCCTCTCTGAGGCTGACACAGAAAATTTTTAAGGAGGAGGCTTAATTTTTTAAAGGCTCTGAAACTGCTGAGAGTTTAAATTATTCAAATTACACGTGTCTTTTGACTTTTCCTTTATGTGCTGTTCTCCTTGGGTTTTTCTCTCAGTTTTCCTGCACCTTTTCTCTGCCCTTCCAACAGCTCAACAAGCCTGCCTGACTGGAAGGTAACCCAGCTTGGATCCCTTGTGTCTATGCAAGTGGAGTGGGCTGATAATGCCATTAGGGGTCTGTTGTAGTGAGAAATACAAGGAATGGTGTAGGGGAGAGGCCTGGGAAGCCAAGTGGTCACTGATGCTTGTGGGCAGGGGCATCTGGGCAATGTTGGTGTTGTAAGGGTGTGATAACAGCAGCTGGTCTAGTCTGAGGCTTGGCTTATGTGAACAGGCACTTAAATGATGTAGGCAACAGAAAACTTGAAAAGCACTTTTTCTCAATGTTTCCTGGTCTTTTAGGTTTGGAACCAGCTGATGGCATTTGCTGTAGGAGTCAGAAGCTGCTGGCCATGAACAGTGGGGTTAGGCTGTCAATTCAGTGGTGGGATTTGCAGAAGTTAAATGAAGAAGGCAGAAGAGAGCTGGATCATTCTGTAAGGAAGGCATTTAGTTTCCAAAGTGGTTGGCAGGAAGAGGAGAGAGCCCTTTAGGGGGTAGAAACACACAAAAAATATTTCTGCAGGGTTAAATGTGCTTTGAATGAGAGTCTCTGTGACTGAGGACTTTGGTCCTCGCATGCTGACTGTCTGCTGGCCTCAGAAGAAGAGTTTTCTGTCCTGCAGTCTTTAATCATATGAAAATAATTTCTCTCTGAAAGTGAAACACAAGATTTAGCTAGTGTGTTTTTGGGTTGTTTTTTTAATATTAAAACTTTATTTGGTAATTAAAAGGAAAAAAAAAAAAGAAAGAACAAAGCACTTTGATAACGGAACTGCTTCAGAACTGTGAATGCCTTAAAAATGTATTTTAAATATAGAAACTTCTCTAACAGACCCTTTCCCATAGAAGTCTGCAGTATTTCCTGATCGGATCAAGTGCTTATTTCTGGCCAGCTTTCTGGCAGTTCATTAAAGTGATTGAGGAGCAACCTCTCTTTTCTGACAATTGAAAAAGCACCAAAGACAGAACTGTAACTGTGCCATAAACGTCTTAAAGAAAAAGACTTTCTGCTGTTAGCAGCATCATCGAAGTAGGAGTGGTAGAGTCTTTTCTAAGATGGTTTTACCTTCTTAGTCCACAACTACAGGCTGCAACGCGACAGAAGAGTCAACCTGTGGTGGTTTGTTAACGATGAGAAGTGCTTAGTGTCTGTAAGCATCTGTACTGGGAGATACAGTCCTGCTTCATGCTTCTGATACTATGGCTGAAAGACTCCTTTGGTGTCCAAAACTGTGTAAACAAATGAAAAGAGGCAAACAAAATAGAAAAAAATGGTGTGTGTGTGTGTGTGGGGGGGGTATTTTGGCTCTTTGGGGTGTTTTAGTATTTCATTTAGCTCCTATGGATAGAGCTTCTTGGAAGACCTCATGTTTAGTATTTGTTTCCACTGCATCTGCCATGTGCAATGTGTTTTCCCAGCACGTTGGGAAAGCTGTTGCTTCTCCAGTGCATGGTGCAGAGCTGATCCACGTGCACTGTTTAAAACTCCAATGCAAGAGAAATGATGGGCCTGAAAGTAGCCATGATCTGGATGATCCAGGAACGAACTTAGGCCCCAGACTCTAATGACACTGAGGGGAGGTCAGGGAGACCTTCTGCTTGAACCTTTCCTGGAAGTCTGGAAATTAGCAGTGGTTTGGAGGACTGAGAAAAGACAGTGGGATTTTTCCACCATGACCTTTCCTGGAGGATGGTGAGTCTAGTTAAGCAACTGGGGTCTCCTTGGAAGGAGTTGTCAGGTTACCAGTTACCAGCTGATGACTCAGCTGTTGCAGTTTCTGGAAGCGTGGCTTGATGTGAGAATTCAGTATGCAGCAAGGATAAAAATAAGCTGATTAGGAGGAACTTTGAGGACACTTCATGGCTGATTGTAATGACTGAAATGCGGTGACTGGAAAGTGCAGTTCTTGCCCACCTTTTCTCCTATGTTGGAAGACTGGAGAAGTAGTTGCAAGAGAGTTGTCTTTTGGGGACACATGTGGCCTAAAATGAAGGTGTCAAATTTTTACCACCTCCCAGAGCAGAAAATGCCCTCCCTCTTCTGCTCAGTATTAAGTATGAAGTCATATATCCATCCAGGACTGCAAGCTGGAGGCTGGACACACAAGCTTTCCGCAAGCAGGTCTTCCCATACTCATAGAGAAGCCATAAGGGCAAGCAGGGACCTGATGCATACGCCAGCATTCACTGGGGACTGTAATCCTTGGACTCCGCCTCTGTCTTTACAGCCTATTTATTGAACTTACAGACCTTCTCTGCCAATTAAACGAGCCTCCCTGGGTTGTTTTTCCTGGTTAGGCACAATTGCCTCTTCTCGGTATTGCAAAACAGCCCTGGTGTACACATGGTGTTTGGAGGAAGAGGTCTGACTCCTCTTGGCAGAGGTGACCTGGCTGCGGCGCAGCCTGTGGGCAGGAAGAGCTGCTGGGAAAGCCACTTGCAAAACTGAGAGAGTGAGATGGAGAGCTGTAGGGCCTTTGTGTCTTCCAGATCATTTATTTCCTCAGCAGTTTCCCAGTCCTGTTTTCTTTGGCCTTTTAAAATGTAATTTGGCGGGGGGGAAAGGGGTGATTTCACTGAAAGATATCAGTGGTGTTGAAGCAGTCTCTGCTGGGAATTTTATTTGCATGTTCTTGTAGAGATAAGCTGACTAATTTACTTGGTTATATTTGAAGAAATTCATTGCTGGGGTGTCTAGTGTAGTTTTGATTTTGGAATTTAATTCCTTACAGGTAAACACACCTGTGTTCAGTGCTGGGAAGAACAACTGTTATGTTTTCCTTTCTTTCTTAGGCTCTCATCCAGTGGCCAAGTATCTGGGGTCTGTAGATTATAGATACAACAACTTCTTCCAAGATCTAGCCTGGAGAGATCTGTTCAACAAACTTGAAGCACAGACCACTGGTAAGACCATGTGTCTGTGTCTGGCCTGTGTGGGATAAGAGGCTTGAATGAGTAATTTTAGCAAAGGTCAAGTAAATACAAGAGGAAGCAGACAAATGTTTTTGTTCCTCTTTTCTCCTCGCTCCACCACATTCCCTTTTCAGATGCTGACCTTTGTATGTCCTCCGTGTGGTGGTTTGCAAACAGTTGTTGGCTCCCAGAGGCACTAGCTGCCTCTGAGTCACTCTCATTTTGCCTTGCTCTCTGCTTTGTTCTTTGATGTGGAGGTGTCATTACCAGGTTTAGTACATTGCTTTCTTTGGCCCTTCAAAAACTGTCCAGCCTAAAACATTTTGAAAACTGGAAACTCTGGGAAGATTAACTTCTATTAGTTGTGTGTGAGAATGACCTTGATATTTCTGAGATCTGCTGGCAGGATCTTTTTCATTCAAGAAGAATTTTGTTCTTCACCAGTGTTGTAGCATGTGGGAGCTGCCCTAGGTCAGATCAACAAGTTCCTGCTCTAATCTGAGTCTGTTCTAGGCCAGGATAAAGCCTTACTGTGTGTTAAAGTACTGATTTGCTTAAAATAGTAATGCTTACATTTTTTCCGTCCGTTCCTTCAAGAATGGAAAGAAACAGGACAAAGTAGGATTTGCATCTGACATTTAGGGCTACGTGAAGGCTTGAGACATGTCGTGGCAGTGTATCCCATACAGAAATTTCACTAGCAGGAAACCTTGGGTTTTCAAAGCACCATGAGGGTGGGGAGGTGCAGTTTGGTTCTCCTGTTGGAACTTCAGAGAGTGCCTGAGGCTCCCAGGATGCTCCTGGAAGTCCTCTAGCTGTGAGGAGGAAAGAGAGACCTCTTTGCAGGGGATTGTTGGGAACCTTTTCCAGCAGATGGGAACTTGGCTGGAGGAGGCCCTGGGCAGCCTGTTCTGGAGGTGAAGTTAGCCTTGCTTGGAGCAGGAGAGATCTCCTAGTGTGCCACCCAACCTATGCTTTTCCTTGCTCTAAGCTTGTGGAAGAACAGATGTCTGGAACCAGATGGTTTTAATTCCTTGTTGCGCTTGAAAATGCAGAGAGATGTCAACGCAGATTTGATTTTTGTGTCTGGGTGAGGAGTACTTCATAAACTGTAGAAATCCAGCTTGAGAGCCATATCTGTTCTTTAGTAGGTTTTATGTTGCACCCCTTATTTATTTGCCTGCATGCTATGAGGAAAATGCAGCCTCATTTTTGTGCAGTCTAGGCCTTGTAGATTCTCCATTTTCATCTGTGCAGTGAGAACTGCACAGAAACCCCATGTTGGCATAAGCAGCTCTGGCAAAGAATTATAGCTCTTCACAGTCACTGTTCAAGTAACTGTTGTAAGAAACACTGGGTTAAAGTGCCCATTAAGGTATTAAAAATGCCTGGTGAAGGTACCTTGCATCCCCTTGATCTCACAGTTGAGGCTCACTGCTTGAAACCAAAGAAATATGGCAGGCATTTAGGAAATGTCTTCCTGTCCACTTGAATCAGTCTCACAAACTTGAAGCATACTTGCTGCTGTACATGTGGTCTTTGCTCTTCCTACCCTTGCGTGGCTCTCGGTCTTTTCACTCAGCAAGGCCATGAGTTTGTTACGGAATCAGGTAACTCAAATGCTGGTGAGAGCAGAGCAACTTGCCAGGGCACTGGGAGAGATGGCTAAGGCACTTTCTTCAGATACCACAGTCAAGAATCTAAAGCTGACTCTGAGCAGGTACACATTTTCAAAGAAAAGCATTTGAACAAATATAAGTCATACTTCAGTCAACAATGCTGTGTACAGATGTCTGTGTATCTCGTGCACATTCCTAATTCTTTTACCTTGGTGCTCTTGTAGGATGTTTGGTTTTGGGTTGACAGCTTTACAGTGCTCCTAGGCTGCAGAGCTTCCTTTGGAAGATGCAGTTCAAATGCAGCTGGCTGGGTACCGTCAGCTGCATGGCTGAGCGAATGGAAGACAGTGCTGGTGATGGTCTGAGAAGTCACTTAGTTTATTTTCTGTCTTTGTTCTATTGCAGTTCCAGAAGCTCCTGATGTTGTCTCCCGGATAACGCAGTATATAGCAGGGGCAAACTGTGCACACCAGTTGCCCATTGCTGAAGCGATGCTGACGTACAAGCAGAAGAGGTATGTCCCTAACCTAATAACTGACTTTCCAGAGTGAGCATCAGGTTGAAAGTGAAGTGCTTTTTTCATCTTGTGTGCCAGCAGTCTTAAAATCACTGGAAACTGCAAATATCTTGGGAACTTTACTGTACCCTCTGTCCAGTGATGTGTCCCACTTAGATAACAGCGAATCCACAACAGTGTGGTTCCTTTAAGTGCAGTGATTTCTCTGAAGATCTGAGAGGTCTGGGGAAGTGGAGACTGGGTAGAACTGGGGTTGGACAGATTATAACTGCTTAGATTCCAGAGATCTCTTACCATGGAGACCTCTCCCCTGCCACAGAGACCTTAGGTATGTAAGTCTGGACTCTGGTGTTCCCCCCACTGAAGTATCTTCCTTGAGACCTGGCCTTTTTGCACCAGAGTTAAGGGAACTGAAACCCTTTGGTTTTGGAGTTTAAATAGCAGAGGTTGTTGATTGGGAGTTGCAGGCTACCAGAACTCCTGCTGGGGAGGGCTGTCATCCACCAGGTTTTATTGAAACTTCTCTTAAGGGAGAAGCAGCTTGTAGGAGGGAGGATTGAGGTCTGAAAACATGATTCAGAAGTATGCAGAACCTCATGTGGCTGTGGTCCAGGAAGAAGAGGGTCTGTCACTGAAGGGTAGAGATGCATTGTTTCTGAGGCACAGAGGAGAATAATGACACTACAACTCCTGCACATCCCAGTAATTTCTCAGAGCAGGACAGACACTTGCCTCATGATTTTTTCTCGACTAGCAATCTCCTGTGAAGCATGGATTATGTTAATCATTAATTACTACCCTTCCCATATTATATGTGATCTGTTGTTGTTGGTCCGTTACATCCCTCATTGGTACCTCCTTTGCATAAGAACTGGGAGGGATTAAAGGTGTGGGTTTTTTCCCTTCTTATTTGTAAATGCTCATTGTGCATTGCTTTTCTATTCCTGTGTCTGCTCTACATTACTTTGCAGAAATGGTGCAGTAAAATTTAATCTATTCTTCATGCTCTCTTAGGGAAAATATTTCCAGACTGACTAGTCCGTTAAAAAGGTGCCCTCTCTTCATATAATTGTGAACTTCTGTAATGTTAACCTGATAAAGGTGACATTTGGAGAGCCACAGAGTACTGGAAGCTCTTGGCTTCAATGGTTTATTTTATTTTTGGTGTGAAGATGTAACATTAGTTACAAATACAGAGATCAGACACCCCTAGTGCAGTGTGAACTCCGGATGGCTGCCTTGTTCTTTCTCTGCACCCTTCAGTTGCTGGGTTCTGCACTGATCTCCACTGCTTTCCCCCTTCTGTTACAAGTTCATTTTTGTCATTAACACTTGAGTTTCTAATGTGCCCAATAAAGTCAGTTTGTTGAAAAACATCTGACATGTACTTCAGTAATACATGCATTTAACCCTACCAGCAGTGCATGTGGCCTCTTTACCGAGCTGATCTGATCCATTTTGGGTTTTAGACCCTTTGGATGTGGTCTCATGGCATCAGCCATGCCTGAAGCTGTTGGGAGGTTTAAATCAGGCTCAAACTGTACAGGAGATTACTTGGAAGAGAGATCACTGAGACTTTTAGTCAGACTTGTGGCATAGCCTGTAGTCTCTTAATGTCTTTGTTGTGTCCACTTTAAAGTAACTTCTACTTTCAGTTAGGTACCCCTTGAGCAAACTGGAGAGTGGGTTAGAGGAACAAGCTCTCCCATGGAGTGATGTGGCTTTCTTTAGAAATGCAGCTCTCTGTCATTGTCAGGAATTTAGGGAGGGTGTGGTGAAAGACAACACAGAAATTGTGTTTCTGCTAGCACTATCTAAATGAGCACATCACTTTGTTGTAAGTATAATAACATATTTATTTTTTTCTTTGGATGCTTTCTGAAAAGGAAAAAGAGTTTTCATTTTGATTTTACCATAAGGTATCAGTTCCTTTTAGGTTCCTTTGACGTCTCCTATATTTTTTTCCCCACATAAACTGGTCTTTTGTGTCTTGTTTAACAGTTCCTGCAGGTCTGGGATACGCAGTTTGTGCTTTAGGGTTAAATTCTGCTCGCTGCTTTGAAACTATGGCACCTGTTGGCAGAATGCATTGTTAAAAATGACTGCTCTGCCTTTGGACCACACATACAGGTTCCCAGGATGTAGACTGAATGGGAATGAAGGGGTTATTGAGAGAGTCCCTTTGAGCAGTAAAACACTGAGAAGATAGAGTTTTTTCTTCTCTTCTTCATAGCCATCAGAGAATATAGTGTAGCTCCAAAAGCATCAGGACTGAGCAAAGGCTGTTCCTATCCGTTGGAACTGGAGTGCTGTAGGCAGCACTCAGTGGCTCAGGGTGGGGTTCAGCCATGGAGTGTCTGAGTGTAGACCAGCAGATCATCTCCCTCAAAAAACCTGAGGACTAGTCTCTTACTGGCAACCTGTCCCAAACATATGGGACTTCTCTGAGCCTAAGGAAGAGAAGACAGATGCATGCTAGCAAGTGAGTTGTGCTCTCAGAGCTCCCTCCAAGACCCCTGTGCTCTGCAGGGTCCCCTGCTTCAAGCTGTATAGTTGTTGGACATTATTTTGTCCTCAGTTCACAAAGTTACTGCAACTCCCTCTCCCTTGAAGCCAGAGGCAAGTGGCTTCTCCAAGGCCAGCTTTCAAAGCAGTGTCTGTGTAGAAACAGCAGCACTACCGACAAATTCATGGCAAGACAAATCTCCCAGTATCCTAGCATGTGCTCTGTTAAACAAGCCAAGTGGTCCAAGGAAAGCCAAGCCAGTCTTTAAGATGTAGCTGTATGTGATGAGCTGCTTTATGACTTTATTGCCAGCTATCCCTATTTTGACTTACCTCTGCTCACCTTCTGTCCCATTATTCTGTTTGTCATGGCTAAAGGTTGGCGCATGTACTGCCTGTGACGGACTGCAACGGTGCAAAAGCTTTGTCCCATTCTTTTGGAGCATCTGCTGACCTTACCTGAAATCAAGGGGGCTGGCCATGAGGAAGGGGTTCAGGAAGGGAATGAATTGCCATTTCAACTCCTCTTTGTTATGCTGGGTGAATGTCTTTGTCTCTGGGCACTGGGTGAATTACTGGTTATTGAATTGTCAAGAAACGCTGCAGTCCAGGCAACATCTGGGAGCTGAGACCGTGCCAGCAGAGGTGGGCCCTCTCACTAGGAGGGGTGTATCATTGACATTGATATCTCTCTGCATTACTTTCTTGAATGAAAGCCTGCGGTGTTTGAGATCTGAGACTCAGCAGACCCTCATTCCAGTGTAGCCGAATTACTGATCAGTTTTGTGAACCTGAAATATAGCTCATGCCATGTGGCTTCTGCACAGCCCTTGCATGAACCTGGGGAGCAGCTTGGCTCTTAGAAATCAAAGCATTGCTCGCTTATGAGGGCGAGGGCTGGGTCATTTCCTGCCTAGTTACACATTTACCAAGGGGTCTTCACTCGGGTGTTGTAGAGCACTTCCCCAGCTCTTGCTCCCTGGTGCACAAGTGCCTTGGGTTGGAGGGTGAGCCAGTGTGGGTTCCTGGGCAATAGGAAGCCGGGGTAACACTGTTTTCTCCCTGCTGCATGTCTCTGACTCTCTGCAGGGCAGTGGCTAGGCAGAGTCCGGAGAGTTACCAAGGTCAAAGGATTCTGGATTAGTATTTTGGGATCCTGAAGTACAAGAATCAGGCAAGAGCATGAAAGAGGAAGCAGAGAACAAGCACAGTCACCTCATCTTTTCTTTCATCCACGTGGAGAGCAGCTGCTTTGATAAGCTGCATTTTCAGAGGCACATGTGCAAGATCAGAGTTCCAAAGAGGATATGTGACAGGACTAGCCTAGCAGAGCTGAAATCCATCTGGATTGCTTCAGGAACAGTCTGTGACCTATGATAAATGGTGACTGAAGCAAACTATTTATTTCAGAATTGCCCCTGAGCTTTCCTCAGTGGTAAGGAGCTCCCAGGGGGAACAAGGATGAGTTTTCTGCTGGAATTTGGCACGGTTTGTTTTCTTGAGAGCTCGGAGCAAAGCCATCCAGTAACTGCGAGATGACTGGGCAACTATTGTGCTTCTCTCACTTGGTCAGCAGGATTTGCTTCTGCCTGCTTCTCAGCCCACGGAGCTGAAGAAGTAAGAAGAAAGTTGAGTTGCAGTCCTGCGCTTCTCCCAACAACTCTGTGGGTTTCTTCTTTCTCTTTGCAAAACTGGAGCTGGAAATGTCACATTCATAGGAGACTTAATTGCTGTGGAGCCTGCAGCCATGGTTGAAAATATGTGACCTTTCTGGCTTCCAACACAAAATCAGGGACTCAGTTTGGTTTTTCTTTTTGTCTTTTTTTGTTTTTGTGCTTTGGGGGAAGAACAAAGGTGCAGTGCCTGGGGTTGTGAGGTAGGAAGGGAACAAAACACTTGGCTTTGCCTTAGAACTGAGTAAGCAAAGCTGAGCCAAGGTAAGAGGCTATTTGTAAAAGCCCACTCTGGACCAAGCGGGAGCTCTGGCTGAGTCATGTTCACTGCAGTTCTAAGCCATTCTGTCCATGGGGCTTAGAGGAAACTGTCCAGCCCGTGCTGATCACACAATGGTTGGCAGCCTTTGTGTGTTTGGTGTGTTTCTGATCTGTGCTGGAAATACCTGCTTTCCTGAAGTATTTGTGCTGTATTTAGCAATATTCTGGATGGAGACAATGCTGGATTTTTTTTCTGAACATTGCAGTGCTCCGAGCACTGAGTGAGGCACAAAAAGAGAAACATAAGAAATCTTGGTGTTTGTTTGCTTCCTACCTGTTTCCTGTGCATGGCCACTGAGAAACGTTGTGTGTCTTACCTGTGCAGTCACTTCCACTGCTGAACTTTATTTCCTCTGAACATATGGACATGCTCCTGCAGTCCTCTCCTCACCATGTGGGTCCATCTTCATCTCTGTCACCCTTGAAGAGAGCAGTGGCTCTGCAGGCCCTCCCAGCCTGCCTTCCTCCTCACTCAGGTCTTCCCCCTCTTGTCTTTGTTGAGTCTCTCCCTAACTCCTGCTAGGTTTGACTGTGGCCTTGGCCACTGGCCCTTCTCCACCATTTGACTTTTGAATCCTGGGCAGGACTGGAGCAGGAGGGCCTGATGCCTTCCTGCTTTGAAAACACGTGTAGTGTTGTCTTCAGCTGTTTCTGGGACATGGTCTACGTTTGGTTTGGTTTAGCTGTTTGCCAGTCTCGAGTTGGTGTCCCGATCTCCCCGGTGCACTCTGGTGCCCAACCTCTCTGGTGTGGCTGTGTGAGGGACCCAAGCTCCCCTGGCAGGGAGCACGTGTCTGTGCCTTGTGTGTGTGTGTGTGTGTGTACTTGCTAGTGCTGTACCAATAACCACGTGTCACGGCTTGTAACCCCGTGGCAGGCTAACTGCTTTAGCGATGCTGGGATATACAAGGTATGGCACATGGCTCCAAAGGTGGGACGCGTGAAGGCCGTGCGTGCAGAGCGCTTCGGGGACTAGTAAGTAACACACAGTTCTCCGTGGTGTTGTGGCACAGATCCATTTCCTCGCAGTAGGAGGTCGTGTGTCTGTGATGACTGCCATGCCATTAAAGCATGTTTCTCTGTCAAGCGTGAGGGAGGGAGGAAGAGACCCTTCCCCTGAGAGATGTGCCATAAGCTGCGTGCTCTTCCCCGCACATGCAGATCCTTAGCGTGCTGGCAGCGGGCCTTGAGAGGAGACATTGGACTGGCGCTTGCATACTGTCCGTCCCTGCTGCATGCTTGAATGCAACGTATGAAGTGAGTATTGTGCCCGGCCTGGAAGCAAGCTCTTAACAACTTTTTTCTTTTTGCCTTTAGCCCTGATGAAGAATCTTCACAGAAGTTCATTCCCTTTGTCGGGGTGAGTGTTATCTTAGTTACAGTCTCAAACCAGCTAGAATATATCCACAAGTGTTAACCCAAACTTACCTGGTTGCTGGAGTAGAGCAGGAGCATTGGATGCTCTAACATAGAGTGTCAGCATGAACATCTGATGGTTAGATACAACTGCCTGGTATGTAAGCAAACCTCAAAGATCCCTCAAGAAACTACTAGGTGTATTTTACTTCCCAAGCAGCTGGCTCTGAGCAGCTCTTGCTGTGTGACTGCCAGCACTGATGCAGGCACTGTAGCCTTGCTGTTGCCTTGTTCCTGTGATACAGAGAGGAGAGTGTGGTGCTGAAGCACTCTGATCCACAGGCTGTCTTTGCTGCAGAACAAAGCACCTAGTTGATGGAGAATTGCTGCTGGGCCACATGCAGAGGAAGGTGGCGTGTTCTGGAAACCTGATCTCAGGGATCCTGTGCCCAGCATTAATTACCCTGGGTGATTGATTTGGCCAAATTTGCTATTCCAGTGTCAGTCCTCTGTGTGCTTGTCGTGAGCGGTTTCCAGTCCTCATAATATCCCATCCACTTCTGGGAAGTGGAGAGTACATCCCACCAGGGAGATGGTTTATCCCACTGTTAGGTTTGAGTCTGAGGCAGTAACTATTTAATACATTTTATTATGTGTATATGTATTTTGGAATAGTAGTCCCTGGCTTTTCCTCCTGTCTTTATCTTTAAATGTTCCCAGCTCATATGGCCGAGTGCAGAGTATAGACAGGAGTGTGTGTGTGCTTCTGTCAATGTCTTTTGTGCACTGTGTACTTTACCTTTTCTCTCCTCCCTCCCTGTATTTGATCATGCTCTTCAATTAAGTTTTAGGTGTAAAGTCATTGACCTGTGGCCAAAAGGATATCCCCTAACTCTTGTTTAGCTACTGGATGTCCTCTTCACAGTTGTTTTCTGCTCTCTTGTAGCTTCTTTCTCGCGTGCTGACTGTCTTGTTCTGCCTTCTCTGTGTTAAGCTGACTTGTGTGCATTTTTTTTCCTGTCAGTGCATCAGAGCTAATCTGAAATCCCAAGGTGTTTAAAGACCTTAGTCTCCCTTGCCCTCAGGCTGACCCTGCTTTCTCTCTGGTGTCTCTTCAGAGTGAGAGTGTCTCTGCAGTGCTCCTGTGACGACAATCTACTTTTGTTTGTTGAAGGAAGATGTCTTGCTAAAGTAGAGAGACACCTTCCTGATTTGTTGCCTGCTGATGAGCTTTGCTGTGATCTTGTCAACTGCAGTTGCTGGTGAAGAACTGTTGTTACGAAACAGCTGTTTCACCTTTCCCAATAACAGGAAAAGCCCAGAAGGGCTGGGAAGCGCCTGGACTGTGGCTGCTAGGCTGGCTCTGCAAAGCTTTTCTTCGGGGCTGATTTAGTTCAGTGCTATGTGCAAGTAAATGGGGCTCAGAGCGTTTGTCCAGTTGGTCTAAAACGATCACTGTCCTGACTTTATCAATGCTTTTCCAGTCTGGATTTGATTGTCTGAAAGTGGGAAGAGTGAACAGTTCTGTTGTGTGCGTAACACCACCAACCTCCAAAAAAACTTGCCTTGAAATTAGAGACTGGCTTCCTATGTTGGCTAGTGGTGTGGATCAAATCAGTGCTGTTTATTCTTGCTTCTGAAGTGTTCCTGACACAGTAATTCCCCATGAGACGCATCTGAAGAGACTCTGAAAGGCCAGTTTCAGGTGTCTCACAAAGTCTGAGGCTGAACATGAACACCAAAGCTCTTCCCCTCAGCTGCAGCCTCCCTGGAGCTGTTGGCCAAGGAAGAGAGGGAGCCAGTGACATTTGGGTTTGTGAATCATGACATTGGCTGGACTCTGTTGGCTTTTGTGGTGCAAACATTGATGTCCTGCAGTTGAGTTGTGCACAGTCTTTGACCCAGAAGTGAGCAGGGCAGTGCTGTGCTGCTCAGCCAGGCTCTGAAGTGATGGGAGCGGAGCCTCACGAAGAGCCAGTCGGACTTGAAAGCCGGGGTCAGGTGGTGAGGCTGTATGGTCACACTGCTGTGCCAACAGCCTGTTGTCAGGAGAGTTAACAGGATGTGCCTCCTTCCTGAAAGGAAAGCAGGCTGGCTGCTGTGGAGGAGGATTCCTGGATGTTCCTGCATGGAGGCATTGTTGGGACTGCAGCCGTCTCAAGTGCCTCCCTGAGTAGAGGGAAGTGTTTAACCTTGTCTTCCTTCCATACATCTGAACTCAAACATCTTCAGTCAGCCAGCAAGGGGGAAAAGGCCAGATCTGGCTTGCAGATCAAGGTGACTGTAGGCAGTTTTCTGTGTTGTTTGTTCTTCCCCTAACTCTCCTGCCTTTTCCTGCTCACAGCTAGTTACAGTCTGTGAAACATCCTCGTGGTGTTTAATACACACAGCACAAATGGCTGCCAGGCTTCAGAGCCTGATATGTTGCCCTTTGGATGGAGGCTGACCAAACTGAGCTGCAGCCTCATCCCAAGCTAGTGGCCCCTTAGGGAGCTTCTGCACATGCTGCTGAGTTCATGGTGGCTTTTCCAAGATGGGAGCTAACAGAGAAGCCACCAGAGAGCGTGACAGATTTCCAAGATCTAGTGTTCACATACACCACCACTGCCCCCTCCCCAAACGGTGCAAAGTTTTTGCTTCTAATTATTAGGTCCTTTTTCTTGATCCCCTAGCACAGAAATATGCTCCCTAGAGATGTTGTCTAGACATGGTAATGTCTGAACTTCACCATCTTCTGTTTTCAAGTCAAATAGACATCATTTCTTAGTCTAAAGCAGGTTTTATTGACTTGAGATTGCTTTGCAGCTATTTCCCATTTGTCAGCATTTAGGGTAGACATTAGCCTTGGATACATGTTTTTTAAGGACCTTAAGAAGGGTCTTTGCAGTGTTAAGAGTAATGAACCCTGTGCACCCTAGCAGACTATCGCTACAGAAGGTGTCTGCTTTCATATTGTCAAGGGTCATTTTGTCTTCCTAGGCATAGTGTGTTCTTGGGAGCTTGTGTTTGTAGCATGCTCTGTTCCACAAATGATTGTCAGTGGCGTTTAACATTAACCTAAACATACTAGCTGGTGGCTGCCTATATCAGAACACATTGGTATCCCTATTACATTGTGACTGGGATCATTCTGACCTGTCCATGTGATGGTTTATTCATGGCTGTGCCCACAGGCTTTGCCAGGAGATTTATCTTCTTTGCCAGACACCCCTCTTGTTTGGAGACTAGAAAACTCTGATGAGAAACTGTACTTCGTTGCTTTTGTGGTTTCCTAACAAACCCCAACTATGCTGCACCCTAGAAGTGGCTGCAGTTGTGTGGTGGAATATATGATGTCTGTAATTGGCAGGTGCATCAAAGCAGTGCTAAAGGGATATTTATGTTCCTGTCTTCTCCCTACCCTGTTCCCACAGGTGTCACAGGCAGTGTAGTTGTCATAGCCTGGGGCTGATGTTGGGCTATTGAGGGCTGTGCAGGTCTGTAACAGCTCCATAGGATCTGCGCTGTCTTTTGTATAGGTCAGGGAAGGGTTGTGGGCTGGTATGGTTTGGCTGGACACTGCTGGGACCTGCACAGCTCTTGGAAGACTCTACTTTTTAACATACTTTTACACTACTCTTACTGCAGAGACAGTGCCAAGGAGGTGTAGGGATGAGCTTAGTTTGGGGGTTGGGGATTCCTGAAATCAGAGGACTCCTCTTTCATAGAGCTCTTCTGTTTTACCCCCTCCAGGTGGTGAAGGTTGGAATAGTGGAACAATCTTCTGCAACGTCAGGTAACAGACATCTTGTGTGTGCTTTCTGTGTCATACAGGTGGTGGGAGCCTGACTTCACAGGCTGAACCAGCTTGTACTATACTGACACCTCGGAGTTTTGTAAGGTGGAATTGGATTTTATTAGTTCCCAGTTCTGCTGCCTTGACTCCCAGCAGCTGTCCTCAGAAAGAGAGGCCTCTCTCTTTCAAGAGGCCCTTTTTCTTGTTACTTTCCAAGGAGCTTCAGGCCAGCTGAAATTCCCACACCCTCATCAAGGGAAGCTACGCATACATGTGGGCAAACACCCATTTGTCTTATGTGTGTTCTCAATGAGATGGATTGACCGCTGCGATTACCTGAGGTTCCTGTTCCAAACTGAGAAGGCAGTTCACTGGAAGTTCCTGCCTGTCACCCTACACTGGGCTCAACTGCCTGGTAAAATCAATCTCAAACTTGTGCCTAACACTGGGAACTCCAGGATAGGCAACTAGTTTGACAATCTGACAACAAATTTAGACCCATTTTTTTAATGGAGGAATGCAAAGCTGATTTACATGATACTGCCTGATTACACACGTGGACATGGGGTGGTGCCATTTTATCAATGTGAACTTTTCTTCTCCTTCACACACACTACCAGGCAGGAATGGCTTTTTTCCTCATCTGTTGGGATTGTTTTTATTAAACCCAGATTCCTCTGGCCTGAGTTACACACAGGTTTGTGTGTAGAGCCAGCCCTCTGTGGGCCACTCCTTGCTGCCACACTGCTCCCACCATCCTGAAGGGCCATCATGAAGGGAATGATGCCTTGGTTGTAGAGGGTTGGAAGCAGGGGGAATGGGGAGATCCCTGTGACCAGCCCAGAGATACAGGATTCTCCAAGAGTCAGAGACTGGTACTGCCCTGCAGGGGAGGATTCCCCTGGACTCTGACCATGCAGGAGGCTCAAAGTCAGCTGGGGGCAAACCCTAGGAGCACAGATGCCAGGTGGGGACCCCAGAGGAGTGTGAATGTCTCTGCTTGGCTCTTACCCAAACATAGAAAGTCCTGTGGTTTAAGTGTGGAGGCAGTCAGAACTTCTGGGCAGGCTGATCTCTGGATTGAGTCTGAACAAAACCTGTGCAGCAGGAGCATGGGCAAAGAGGCTGAGCTATCCCAGCATGCGTGTGCTGGGCTGTGAGACAAACCCAAACAAACAGTTGGACTTCTTTTCTGCAAGGTGACTCCGATGACGCAGCTCCCTCAAGCTCCAGTGTCCTTTCTTCTACCCCACCTTCTGTGTCTCCTGCTGTGAAAGAAGCCTCCCCCACACCACCTTCCTCACCGTCTGTTACAGGCAGCTTCTCATCCTCCAGGTAAAGCATGTTTTGTCTCCTTACACCTCCCTTGGCTGTCTTATCTAACATAAACATGAGAGAGGCAAACTCTTCTAAAGGAAAACCCCTAGCTCTGCTTTCTTCCTCTCCAGCAAACACTTAAAGTCATCACCTTTCCCCTTCACTGCTTTTGCCTCTGGAGGGACTGTGTCCTTGCTGTCCTACAGGGAGCTGAGGAGGGCAGAGGGATCTTGTACCCAATGGGAAAGCTGTACTTCTCAAGGACAGACATGTTTGCTCTAGAAGGGGCGGCTTTGTTTCTGATAGTTTGGCAGAAACCCTGATTCTGATGAGCCATTGTGGCAGCCTGTTTGGGAAGGTTTGTGTTCTCCATCTGCTGGTATTTTCCCTTTGAGGCTGGATTCTCCTGGGGAGATGTGTAGCCAAGTACCAACCCACACGTGGGTGCTAGCCTAATCCTTCATGATTCTTATGTTTTTAAGGGCCAAGTGACTCTGTAGAAGGAGCAGGCTTTTTCTCTGTGAGGGGAGAGCTAACAGTTGTAAGGTGGCATAGTGGGATTACATTTCCCATTCATGCATGCGCCTGAAAGCATATCAGAACAGCAAGGGGATGGCACCTATAAGCAATGTGAAGCTCTGACTTAGCTGAATTTTTTAGGGGTGAAGGGAGGAGACCACTAGAAAACCACCAGTAAAAAATTGCCCTGGCCATTTTGTTGCCGCACAAAATGATGGTGTAGCTGCGTGACGCTTTGTGTGCAGTTCTGGTACCCAGAAGCACGTGGTGAAGTTAAAGGTTCAGGAGAGCACAGGCAACACAATCAAGGGGATAGAGCAGCAGCCTTGTGAGGGGAGACTAGAAGCACTTGGACTCTGAAGTTTGGAGGAGGAGGGGGCAGAGGCAGGATTTCCAACTCTGGGAATCCAGTACTTTTTGTTTGCATGCTGTTGTGGTAAAATCATTAAGAAATGGGGAAATTTAGGTTCAGTGCTGTTCCATCTCCACTGATCTGTATGTGACAGCGCAGGCAGGGGATGGAGGGTGACCCAGACATTAAAACTACATGTTTAACTGAGGATGAAACAGAAAATCCTGCCTAGGCATAGCGAACATTAAGATGCTTTGTCTTTACAACTGAGATGAGAAATGTGATGTAAAGGAGCTTTGAAATCCAAAGCTGCATTTCCAAAACATCATTCTTAAAGAATCTCACTTCTGAAATTGCCCTGAGAAACCAAAACCTGGTTTTGTCAATCCAAGATAAACTCTACTTTGCATCTTGCTTCAACTGAATAAATGGCAAAGGGAATTATTTGCTGAGAGGACCTTAACAATGAGCTGTCCTTGTTTTACCATGAGAGTTTGTTATTACACAGACAGTATAGAGGGCTGCATATTTCCTTCAAAATCACACATTCATCTTCCTTAACAATTGGCATTTCTCAAACAGAGGATACAGACTGATAAATACATTTAGTTTTTTGTCTGGTACTTGCATACTATTCAACACTGTCATTGTGTAGGAAGAAGCATAGGCTGTTAACCATAGCACTGCTGAATGACAAAACCCCTGCTCCACTCAGGGTTGGTTAGTGAGAGGCAGGGGCAGGCAAGGGGTGGAATTTCCCATTTCTGGGGGAAATTCCCTTTTCTGGCTCAAGGGGGGCTGGCAGCGTGTTTTGGTGATGCATGTCTGTTACCACATGATGCGCAGGAGTTTTCAACAGCAGATCATGTCCTGGAATCTGCCACTGTTTAGCAAATACCACAGGACTGGCAGAGCATTTTCCCAGGAATTCCCCAGGCCACAGCAGGAACATGGGGCAGGTTGCCCCATGCCAACTCCCTTAGAGAGACCTAGGGAGAGCAGTGGTCCTGTGTGACCTGGTCAGGCATCTGGACAGGAAGGAAAGCAGCTGGTGACAGGAATTACTCATGTATATAGGAAATGGAAGCAACTCAGGCTGGGAACTGAGTGCCTGATGTTCAGGGACCCACCACCTCTTTGTTTGCCCCAGTGTGGAGATGATTTTGGCAGTGCTGCACCTGGCCAGAGTCATTCACTCATCAGTGCTCAGGAGGCAGCAGCAAGGTGCTTACAGCCACTCTTCCCCACTCAACAACTGGAACTGATCTGGGCCACTTCAGGAGCTGCCTTTGCTGGCTGAGTCACTGAACTCGTTGTCACGTTAGAAAACTGCTTGTCTCTCCCTTTCCTGCTGTTCATACCTGTGGCCGTGCAGCAGGTTAGCTTGTCTCAGCTCGTTGCAGTTCTGTGTTGCCAAGCCAATGCCACCATGCACCATCATGCAGGCTGCATCGCTGAGAGATGACTTGAGCTTTTGTCATCATCGAGTCTCACTATGAAAAATTGCTGCCTGATTTCCCAGAGAGCCAGGTGCTTGTCCTCTGGCCATCTGGTCAGGAACAGCAACCACTCTGAAAAAACAGGTGGGAACTCTGCTGAGTGCTTTGCAGAGATTACCTTCTTGTCTTGCTTTCCAGCCAGAGCCTTGGTGCTGAGTTGATGGGCCTGCAAGTGGATTACTGGATTGCAGCACCACTCATGGACAGAAAGAGAGACCCGGAGAAGAAGGACCCCTCCACTACCAAAAACACACTGAAATGCACTTTCCGGTCCCTCCAGGTCAGCAGGTTACCGGCCAGCGGTGAGATTGCCACCACTCCAACAATGTCCATGACCGTTGTGACAAAAGAGAAGAACAAGAAAGGTAAGGTGGACACGTTTACTGTTGCCAAAGGCCAAGAATGCAGTGCTGCTCTCCCTGTTCAGCTGTTCCAGAGCTGCCTGACTTGTCAGTCTTGCATTACAGCACCTTAGTCACATTTTTATCCCCAAAATCCTAGGCCGTCTGTAGATGAGAACTGACTGCATAAGGTAATAGAGTTTGAAAGGGTGGTTCCTCTCTGTGCTGTAAAAAAGGGACGTGTTCACCTTCACAGCTGAATGGCTGAGATGTGTAGCCCAAAAGAACAAAGGTGAGGACAGAGGGAGGACATTTGTGGGTGGCTGTGCAGAAAGCCAGGAGGTACGCTGCTCTGGACCGCTTCCCTGTGTTCCTTGTGAGCCTGCTGGTGCTGGTTTGAGGTGTTGGATTAGGTAGAAGGCAGCTTGTGCCCCTGACCCAGAGTCGGGGCAGACCCTGCAGCCTGTACAGCTCTCTGCTCTGGTCTCTCCTCTGCCACATGACAGAGGTGCAGACAGGGGCAGGACATCTGTGCATCCCATCGTGTTACAGCGTTACGGAAGCAGCCCCAGCAGAGATGTTTTGCTGGATTTGATGTGGTGTCCTCATGGTAAAATACCACTGTGACAGCTGCACAGACACACCAGCCAGACCTGCCAAGCTGTTGCTAGATGCGTGTGTACATACAAGAGGTGTTGTTACTCAGAGGAGGGTTGCCGCAATGTAAGTTCTTCTACATGAGCTCTTATGTTCTTGCACAGAGTGCTTTTTGGGGCAAAAGGAGGTTGAATAGAAATGCTCTTATTGAAAAGCCTCATGTTAACTTTTAACTTTTAATCTTTTGCTTTAAAAGCCATGGCTTTGAGTTTCTTTTTCTTTAAAAAAGGCATTTTAAATGTCAGTAATTCTGTATTTGCTCCTGGCCTTAGTAATGCGAAACATACTGGAAATTGAGAACAGCTCTGCAGAGGAACGTTTTCAAAGAAGTAGCAAGGCAGTTCCGTACCTATATTTGACTGCCAGTAGCTGTCCTTCACAAATCTTCCTGCCCATGGGCCTGGGAGGCACTCCTGGTGGAAGCAGGGGTTCTGGAGGCTCTGAGAGGCCAGTAGAGCCAGTGGCTGCAGGACATGGGTACATAACCCTGCCACCAGGTCACCACTGGGCCAGCATAGCTGTGGTACTGCCGATACCAGCACTCCCACCCCTGACCACACACTTTAAGAGGCCTGTCTATGGGTGAAGCAATCCTGAGACACTCAAAGTGGTCTTCACTGGGATGGGCCCACAGCCAGCGTTCAACACCACCAGATTTCATGGAGCCAGTTTGTACTGGCTCTTTGCTTGTGCATTTGGACAGTTCTCAGGGAACTGGAACCTTTTCAGCTCTGGTAACACCACCATCTGCCCGTAGCTTGCAGTCCCTCCTGCTCTCCAGGTGTCTGCAGCCCAGCTCACCTTGGGCTGCTGTTACTGCAGCCAACAGAGCTGGCTGGAGGCCGTGTGCAGTGGTGTGGGACTCCCCCTAGGTGGTGCGGCCGCCCGGCAGATCCCACCAGCCCAGCACAGGGCACCAACTGGGGACCGCTACAGATGCCGCTCCTTTCTCTGCTGTCCCAGCAGAGCCGCAGGAGTTACCCGGAAGGTGCCCTTTGGAGCCTGGTTTTGAGCTGGGAATGCTGAAAATGTCCATGTGCGCAGGTGACAGTGCCAAGCACTGCCACAGTGAAACTCCTGCTAACCAAGGATCACTCCAGGAGTTAAAATTAGGGCTAGAATTTTAAGACCCAAATGTAAAAACCCAAACAAGTCTTGGTGCAGCTCCTGTGAGTGTCAGAGATTCATTGTATGCCCGTTTGATTTTCTTCCAGTGATGTTTTTGCCCAAGAAAACAAAAGACAAGGAGGTTGAGTCAAAGAGCCAGTGTATCGAAGGAATCAGCAGGTTGATTTGCACAGCGAAGCATCAGCAGAACATGCTGCGGGGTAAGTGCAGTGCTTGCACCCCATCGAGGCTCAGCTGGTAACCTTGCTCTCCAGGCAAAGGGCTGACCTGGTGTCCTGCACCATGCTCTGGAGCCAGTGTAATGGGGATGTTCCTGGGGAACAACCCTGGATGTGTCCAGCATGGGGGAATCCTTTAATAGGTCTGGGATGTGGGAAAATCCTCCCTTACCTAGGAACTCCTCTGAACTAGTGCCCTGGATAAGGACAGGGGCTGGACTGGGCTCCATTCCCCTCCCTGTCATTCTCTGTTCCCCTTGCATGTTTGGGAAGTGACAGCAGAGAGCAGCAAGTGTGTGGTTGCTCCTCTAGGCAGGACTCTGGCACAAAAACACACCACAGCAGGAGCTGTATGTGCATCTTGCAGGCAGACCAACCTAAAGTGGCTGTCAGTGGAGCTGTGCATCCAGGATCAAAAATATCCCTGTATCCTATGCAGTTGATAATCCCCACCACTGCTAACAGCAGAGGGATCTGTGGAGGTCACCTCCTTAATCCTGGCCCAGCCTATGTGAGACTGGTGAGCATGAGAAGTGGTCACAGAACATGTGCCACCTCTTCAGGAGATGCAGATCTCCTGGCTAAGAGTGCCAGTGAGGAGAAACTGATGTCCATCTCTGCAAGAGTGCATTTGCATTCCCAGAAAATGGAATGTGTTCAGGAAATTTGAGAAATCAGATCGGGTGACACTGAAATCAGCAGTCTGCAGAGCTCCAGTGTCAGTGAGCGATGCTGGAACAACAATCTGAGCTGTTTTCCATAAACCTGGTCTGCTCTGGAGCCTTTCTCCCCCATGTGTGCACTATTTACAGTGACAGCGGTGGGGTGGCCAGGCAGAGCAGCGCGTACCAGGCCTCCCTCTGCCGACCTTAGCGGCCTTCCAATACCTGAAGGGCCTACAAGAAAGCTGGGGAAGGACTTTTCATAAGGGCAGTTAATGACAAAACAAAGGGAAATGGGTTTAAACTGAAAGAGGGCAGGTTTAGATTAGATATTAGGAAGAAGTTCTTCACTGTGAGGGTGGTCAGACACTGGAACAGGTTGCCCAGAGAAGCTGTGGCTGCTCCTCCCTGGAAGTGTTCAAGGCCAGGCTGGATGAGGCTTTGAGCAACCTGGTCTAGTGGAAGGTGTCCCTGCTGATGGCAGGGGGGTTGGAACTGGATGAGCTTTAAGGTCCCTTCCAACCCAAACCATTCTATGATTCTATGACTGCAGGGAGGTTTCTAGCAAAGCTGGTTTGAGCTGGCCACTTTCATTCAGTATTTTCTAACTCTCCTCTCTTTTTCCCCTCCCCTGCAGTCCTGATCGACGGGGTGGAGTGGAACGACGTCAAGTTCTTTCAGCTGGCAGCACAGTGGTCCTCTCATGTCAAGCACTTTCCCATCTGCATATTTGGACACTCCAAATCTAACTTCTAGCCATGCTCGGCCGAGGGACCCTCTGTCCGTCCCGGGGACTGCACACCAGGAGCCAGGAATTGCGTGCCAACTCTGACTCGCGTCGCTCTGCCCTCTCCTGCAGAATTAATTACAGATGTGCTTGGATTACTTTTGAATTACTTTTTTCTATTAACTCTTTAAGTTTACTACAAGGGAAAGAAACCCCTTTAAACAAAGGCAAAAAAACCCAGTCTTAAATATAGATGTGCTGACAACGTGAAGTTGTGGGGGAGTTGGCAGGAGCAGGCAACCTGCCCAAGAACACCTACCACTTACGAGCAGATAGCTGAATAACTCCACTGCTTATTAACCTGAGACCTCATTGGTGTGAGTGGACTGGGGGAGCCGTGGATCAGCTCAAATGGATTTTCTGGAAGATCATGTGCGCTACAGTACGTTTGACCCCCTCCCTCTGTATTTCTAGGGAAAAAAGATGGCCAGTCTTTCTTCCTGCTGCCAAAGGACGAGAGATCAGCGAGTCTGGAAGGAATTCAACTGTCCAGTTTGAAAAACAAACCACTTACCTAGCTAGGGAAGTCTGGAGAGGAGAGCCTCTTCTGAGTGTGGAGTCTGCCACAGGGACGGGCAGGTGCTTGTGCTGAAGCGACGCCTCAGGAGGGTTGGGCAGGAACAGGAATTAGGGAAACACGGGGTGTAAGGAAACTCCAGTGTCCCAGGTCTGTGACAATGACCAAACTGAGCCAGTCACAATGTCCTTGCAGCTGGCAGTGCTGCTGAGGGACACCGCATCAGTGGGGTCACCGCTATTTACATACTCACAACCGATTATTTACCTGTCAATAAAACCTCGTCCAGCCTCTAAAGGGAAAGGATTTTTTTAACAGCTGCAGATTTTTTTTAATGCTTTCTTAAAAAAAAAAAAAAAAAGAAAAAGAAAAAATAAGAGGGGAAAAAAAAAAATAAATTGCCAAAAAAATAAACCCAGGAAGATGAGCCGTTGTCTGTGAAGCGATACATCACTGTAGTGGCTGGACTGGGAACCAGCTGCCTTCCCGTCCATCTGTCAAACCGCACACGGTGAGGTAGCGTGGGCTGCTTTATCTGCTGCCTTTCTCCTGCCCTGGCCACGCTGTGCTCCCCACAGCCTGCTGCCATCCCCCCCGTGCACCTCCCCAGGCTGGGTGCAGACCGTCTGGCTTCAGGGCTGCTGCAGGAGTGCATTTTCACCATGCCCTTGAACCACCCATTACCTCTCCTCATAGGGACTGAGAAACTATAACAAAAATGAGGGGTGCTGGTGGTGGACAGCCTCCCACAGGCTGCTCTGTGTAGGTGGATATGTTGTCCTTCACCTTCTGCTTTCTGAGTATTCCTCCTCACGGGCATTTCTCTGTGGATTGCATCCCTTGCCCTGCAGGATATGCATTGCCTATGGGTTGAGGCTTTGCCAGGGGTTTCAGCCCCAAGGTGTGGTGGGATGTGAGAGAGGATGAAGCCAGCCAGGTTCTTTGTCCACCTCAGGCAGCAAGATGTCCTGCGAGATGGAGGAATCGGAGGAGTGAAGTTTTGAGGTGTCTAGCTCCGGCTGCACTTGTGCTCACTTTGTACACCTCACTGCTGCTGCCAGGGATGCTCGGGGTGCTGGGACAAGGGGGTGCGCTTACAAGGAGACATTGTGACAAGCCACAGGTCCGGGCAGCTCTGGGTGCTGTGGCCTTTTGCTCCAGGCTTCCCAAAGTGTGCCTGGGAGGGACTGGGAGCAGGTGGCAGCTGGGGTTAGAAGCTGGGCGTGCTTGCTGTGTGGGACAACAGCCACCTCTGGCATTTCAGGGTAAGGGACGGAAGGTTTTGATGGGGTCTTTTTGTGTCCCACCCTTGTGGGGCAGACCAGGCTCTGTGGGCGTTTCCAGAAGGCACTTTCCAAGGGCAGTGATGCTTTTGCTTTTGTTTTTGTCTGAATCCTTACCCTTGGGTTTTTAAAGGCTTGGGGAACGTGCTTTACCCTGCTTGGCACAGGGACTGCCTGGTTTGTTTTGAGCAGGACAGTGGTGGTGTGTGCTGTTCGGCCTTTTCCTGCTTTTTGAAGGGTTATTAGGCGAGAGCGTGGTCCCTGCTGGATCTAGTGCCTGTTGCAGCTCACAGCATGGGCTGCTTCACCAACTCTCATTTCCTGAAACCCTTTCCCAGCACAAATGCAACCTACTTGGCCAGGGACTGGGTGTTCCCTTCAGACCACGCTGGGGAGGAGGACATGGTCCCACACCCGGTGGCACGCTGCTGGGCTGGCCATACTGCGTTTCTTCCCGCAGTCCTGCGGGCAGGTCTGCCTGCCGTCT
>NW_010318691.1:0-6581 GCF_000700745.2 Antrostomus carolinensis | reverse complement strand
CGTGTCCATCGGTTCGTGTGTTTTCGGTTGACCTGAGCTGATGCTCTGAGACTGTATAGTGTTGCCTAGCAGCGGTAGCGTGGGAGATGGTGTATAAGCACATCACTTCTTATTCTTTATTGAGGTTGTTGCATCAAAAAAAAAAAAAAAAAAGCTTTTCAAAGGAAATTAGTCACGGGGGGATTTTTGGGAGAATGTGTTTAAGCCCATTCCTTTTTTTTCTTTATTTAGGTTTTTTCATAAAAAAAAAAAAAAAAAAAAGCTTTTCAAAGGAAATTAGTCAGCGTGTGATTTCTTCCTCGAGTCTCACGCTGGTGTGACAAGAGTGATCGGGCTGGGTTCCAGTGTCAGGAGCTGCATGCAGCCTGGGCAGCTCTCGGTGCTGGAGCGTGTTAGTGCTGCAGAGGTGGGGTGGACTGACCGACTGCAATAACTTTGTTTACTGGGGGGGTGAGGGGGAAACCATCACTGTGCTCCTCTTTGTATTTCAACCTACTGTAAAGAAACAAATGGTAGCTAGGACAGGATTTCCAGGGTCCTGCCTATCAAATGTGTGTTGTCCTGCTCTACTCTGTGTGTGTGTGTGTGTGTACGTGTGAGAGAGAAACGCTTCTGCTCGTTGCATTTCATGTTGGTTTGTGTTTTGTTCTAACTTTATACAAGCGAATTCACTGGGAAACCTTTGTTTGCTTGAGACCTGAGGGCATCTGACTCTGCAGGGTTTCTCCCCTGTGGAAACCTGCTGTTGCTCTGAAATGCCTTTTCTGTGCAAGAAAACATCCTGGCTTCTCAGCCTCATCCTCCCGGAGTCCGGCAGCAGCAGGCTGGGCCTGCCCACGGGCAGCTGTGTGCCCAGGGGGTGGCTGTGGTGTTTCCCAGCCTTGGAGGCAAATTTGGTGGTGCTGCTCTGGTCAGGGTGTTGTGCCTCTGTTGTTTCTCTTGTATGGTGTGGAGCCACTTTGTGCAGCTGTTTCTGTCCCTGACTGGAGGAGAAACAGGTTTCTGTCTCTAAGATAAATTAAATGAGTGTCAAAGTATGCTCTTGGCTCTGGCCGTTTTGGGAAGAGTTTTGCACCTGGTGATGTGTATGATGAGTGACTGATCTCGGGTCTCCCAGCTTCCCCAGCAGTTTCCTGGGGGATCCTACTGTGAGCAAGCCTCACCGGCCGGAGGGATCCCTGCTGCGGGGCCAGGGAAAGCTGCCGGGGCAGCGATGGGCCCGTGCCTGCAGAGCTGCACCAGCCTGGTGGGCTGAGGTGCTGGCATGCAAGTTGGTGAATACAAAGGGATGGCTTAGAGCAGAGGCAGCACAGCTCCGCATTTGGCTCTTGAGGGTTTTGGTGATTAAGGTGCAACTTGAACAGAGAAACATGGTGGTGTTACCTTGCCTGCCTGTGTTAGATGGGGCTTGCTATGGAGCCACATTGTCTGACTGAAGGCACAGCTGGAGCAGGCAGCATCTGAGCTGATCTCTGGCAGGGAGGTGCTTTGAAGGTGGCATCCCCTGAGCTCCCTGTCCCTTTGTATCCCACAGGTTGCCCCTGCTCCCCGCAGAGCTCCTATCTCCTGCTTCCCTGGCTGTGCCTTCTCAAGACAACCAGTTTCTTTTCCATCTGCTTTAGGGCGAAGGGCCCCGCCTCGCTCAGAGGTGAGGCCTCAGGAAAAGGCTCGGTGCTGTATGGAGCTCTGCGACGCTGACCTAGTTTAACAGCGCTAGTGAGCAGATGAAAGATGGAAGGGTTTCGTGGCATCATGTTGCACCTTGAGTTGCTTCCTGGTCCTCTGGGTTGAGTTTCCTGGAGACAAAGGCTGGACCTCAGCCCTGATAGGGTTCGGTCAGAGCTGGCTCTGCTGCGGTGCTGGTGACTTCGTGGGCATCTTGGGCAGCTGCTTTAGCTCAGTGCTGCAGTTTCCATCCAGTTCAGTTGTCACCGTTTACATCTCAGCGCAACTGCAGAGTCCTCCTTAATTACACAGGACTTTGTGGAGAGCCACTGTCTCTTCAGCTGTGTTTTGCTCCTTTAATTAGCAGGCGCTTGTTGCTTTATCCTCCAGAGAAGGTAGGGTTAGGCAGCTGGGAGGTTTCTGGGGCTGGAGGAGATGTGCCTGTTTGCTTTCCATCATCAAACTCGGCCGAGAACAACACTGTCCCATGCTTAACCTGTGATTGCAGCAGAGGCCCCGTCCTGTTTCTCACCAGCAGTGTGTGCTGGAGGGAGCACTGGAGCGCCGGGGTGGAGCGCATTGCGCCTGGTGCCTCCATGTTTGGGAAGAAAATCCTGGTGAGAGGCAGCAGAGCTGGTGGCTTTCTGCTGCTCCGTGTGCTGAGGGATCGGGAGGGCAATCCCATGCAGTGGTAAAGAGCTGGGGGCCCTGGAGCTTTCTTGAAGCTGGGTTGGATGTAGTGCCTCTGTCCCCTTCACTCAGGGGGTCTCAGTCTCGGTGGATAGCTGCATGGTGATGCTTTGGTGTGACAGTCCCTCTGGGCTTATCTGGCAGGGGGAAGGCCAGAAATGAGCAGTAGCATCTCCCAGAGGTTTCCTGGAGCCTCTTCAGCAGGGTTCTCATGGGAGACGCTCCTGGCAGGGCTGGCTCCTGTAGGGTCACTGGGCTTCTTTGGGACAAGCGGGGTGAGAAGGGGACATGCCAACTCGGAAAACTGCAGGTCACTGGTTTCCTTAAGGAAGAGCACTGGTGTGGGGCCACATCCAGTCAGCTGCTGCTTTGTGCCTTGGCCAGAGGGTTGCCAGAGCATTACCTGCCCGGCTGCGTTCGCGCCCTGGCTGTGGGGAAGCACCTTGCTAGTGTGGTACTGTGCGTGCTGGGGCTGGGTGCCACCAGCCTTGTCCGCACCACGGCATGTGAGGGGACATTACCACTTTGTAGATTCCCGAGTTGTCCATCTGTTTCATTGTTGTATTGTTTGGGTTCTAGGGTGTTGGGTTTTTTCTTTTTTTTTCTTTTTTTTTTTTTTTTTAATGAAGACAGATTAAATGTAAATAGCCTTTTTTTGGAACAAACTGCAACATGCTCGACCTCGTCAACTATTTTATGGTACTAATGCAACACTAATAAAACTGGACATGAAAGCACACACCCGTCCCTGGAGTCGTCTCTCGGCAGGGGCTGTTTTGATAGTTTGGCATGTCTGGAGCAGTTTTTTCCAGCAGGAGAAGGCATCATGGCTTTCTGGCTTGGGGGGATCTCTTATCTTATTTATCCATCTGCTTGGCAGCACTTCCAAGGTGGATCCAGCACCAAGCCCTCCTGCAGTTTTTGCAGCCCTGCTGCTCCTCTCCCAGAGGGTCCTGCTCACCTCCTGCAGCTCTCCTGGATCTGATGGCCCTCTCTAGCACCTGGTCTTCACCCCTCACATCAAGCACCAGGCTGGTGCCCATTTCTGGTCTGGGAGCTGTGTTGGATGGGCACAGTGGTATTAGGGTACCGAGTGGGAGGTCTTGGTGGGGGAAGACTGAGGCTGTGGCAGCCTGAAGCTGGACGTGCTCCTGGGAGAGCAGTGGGAGAGGTACTGGGATGTGTGGGGTGGCAAGCACCTGCGCTTGGTGCTGGGGAGCAGGAAGGTGGAGGGAAGGGAGAAAGAGAAGAGCTATGCAGCTGTTTTGAGGCAGAAAGGTGAAGAAATTTGGGAAATGGGCCTGTGGCTGTGGTCCCCAGGATACAGCGTGTTGGAGGCAGCAGTGGGAATGCAGAGCTGGAGCAGCCTGCATCCCTGTGCTTCCCCCGGCCGAGGGTGAGGGCAGGAGGGGTGGCTGCTCAGGGCGCAAGGAGCTTTGGGTGGAGGGAGTTCCTTGCAGCTGGCCAGGCTGCTCTCAAAGCACACAGGTCTCGATGGATGTCCCAGCTCCTCTGCATGGCCTGGCCAGGCTTGCAGGTGTGTTTATGGCCTGAGCCCTTTGCTGGAGGAGGTGACACAAGTCCCACCCAAGTGGCACTGAGTGGGGCTTGGATAACACCAGGCAGGAGGAAGGTATGTAGCTTGGAAGTACATCTGGGACTGGAGTGTAGAAACAGCACAAAAGACCATGCTGCTGGTGAGATGGGGAGAGCGTGGTGAGGCAGCCAGGGAGACAGGTGGGTGCAGGGTGTGTTTTGGCTATGTATTTTTTTGCACAGGTTGAACTGTAAACCTGCATTGAAGGCCTGGCTGTATGGAAGAGGCACAGCCTGAGCTTCACCCTTCTGAGCCCATGGAGGAGCTTGTCTCGGCACGGGAAGGAGGGCGTAAGCGGAGGGGACGGGGGTGGTGGAAACGCTCGAGAGCTGGCAGGGAGAGCAGAGCGCTCCTCACATCACCGGGAAGCGTGAGTGACCGCGCCATACCAAGCCAAGAGCCCTGGTAGGGCCATGGGCACACTCTCCTCTTCTGGAAGGGAGGAGCAGGAAAACAGATCTGGGTGGAGCAAGGATGGTTCAGGGCCAGGGTGTGCCAGGTCACACGCAATGGGTGGAGAGACCTTCGCTCATGCGTGCTGGGACAAGCTGATTCTGACAGGCAATCTCAGACTGAGATCTCACATAGTGCCACAATCTTCCTTTTCCAGGTCTTGGCCTTTCTCAGTGGAGGTGCAACCTCGCTGCCACCTGAGAGGTGTCATAGAATCATAGAATGGTTTGGATTGGAAGGGACCTTAAAGCTCAACCAGTTCCAACCCCCCTGCCATCAGCAGGGACACCTTCCACTAGACCAGGTTGCTCAAAGCCTCATCCAGCCTGGCCTTAAACACTTCCAGGGAGGGGGCATCAACAACTTCCTTGGGCAACCTGTTCCAGTGTCTCACCACCCTCACAGTGAAGAACTTCTTCCTAATATCTAATCTAAACCTCCCCTCTTTCAGTTTAAACCCATTTCCCCTTGTTTTGTCATTAGTTGCCCTTATGAAAAGTCCTTCCCCAGGTTTCTTGTAGCCCCTTCAGGTACTGGGAGGCCGCTATAAGAGCTCCCCGGAGCCTTCTCTTTTTCAGGCTGAACAGTGTCAAATGCAAGCGATGTCCTGTCAGGATGCACCAAAAGCCTTCTGGAAGGACTGCGTTTGCCACGGTGGGAGTTGGTGGCACTTGTGGGAGTGGGGATTGGTGGTGGGAGATGGGGCGTTGCAAGAGCCCGTTCCTTCCCAGGTTGGGGGCGCCAGCACCAGCTCCCCTCCCATTGTGCAACACCACGGCAGTGACCACAGCTATTGCTTAACCTGGAAGAGGAACAGCAGGGAAGTTCTGACATGGGTTTTGTTACTATCATTTAAAAAAACAATTTAGCGTCTGGAAAGAGCAGTCAGATGCCACATGACCAGCCGCTTCTTCATGTGCAACTACCAAGTGCCTCATGATGCAATTTGTAAATATTTATTCTGGATAATTTTTCTGCGTCCCACTGAATTATTTTCCGCTCTGCAGAACAGTTGCAGAAGCAGCCTGGGGAGAGCCAGGTCTCGCACCCCGCGGGGTCCCTGATGGCACAGCCGCCCACAGCTCCCCCAGAGCCAGGTCTCGCACCCCGTGGTGTCCCTGATGGCACAGCCGCCACGCGCTCCCCTGGCTGGCTTGGAAAAGGAGGAAATACCGCAGTGCTGCCCCCCGGCACATTGAACTTTTTTGGCTGACCGATTTTCACCCCCAGAAGTGCTTTCCTTGCTCAGCTGTGCTCCTTGTGCATGTTGGAAACTGAAAGCAGAGCCCTGTGCCCTAAAGCAAACTTTATCAAAAGCCCTGTTCTTTTTCAAATAGATGTATTTTGGCAGATGTCAAGGTTTTGGGTGGCCTTGTGTAGCTGTTTCAGGACTTTCTGACAATTGGGGTTGAGAGCGCAGGCAGCGGCCGTGCCCAGCTCTGGTAAAGCCTATGGCTGTTTGCGCCATCAATGATTTACTCCAGCGAAGAGTTTCAGGACAGGTATTTTTTGACTGTCATGACCTGTCTGGCTGTGAGGAGGGGTCCTGTGCTGACACCTGGCTCGGACAACACCAGGTGACTCTCCAGCTCTGTGCTGGAGCTGAGTGAGTGTGATGTCCTGCTGCGCCCAAGAGGCGATGGCATCCGCCTGCACTGACTGCTGGAAGTGCAGCTCTTTGGGGTTCACCATCCCGCCTTGGCCATGCACATGGAGTAGTCCTGGGGGGGTGGCTGGTTACCTGCTCTGCTGTACTTTGTCAGCCCTCACTGTGGGACCTGCCGTAAAGCTGTTACGGACCAAAGACTGGGGTATTTTTTGGTGTCAGCTTGTCAGTTCCTATAGGAGAGGAAATGGCAGCAGCAACGTGCAAGTTTTGCAGAGTGATCTCGAGCCGACGACTGTTCAGCAACCCTGTAACCACTGCAGGGCTGCTGAGGAGACGCCTGGAGAGGAGCCATGCAAGGGTGAAGAAGGGACAGTGACACCCCCAGGTCAGTGAGCAAGGGAAAGCTAAAGCAGTCACCTTCTGGGCTGCCACCCAAGGAGAGGGGAGAGCCCCAGCATGGGGGGTGTTGTATGGTGTGAGGAGGGCTGTGTGCGAGGACAGGCAGCCTGGGGGCTGTTTGCTAGAGCAGGCGCTGTCTGTATGTGGAGGCTGTGTGTGAATACAAGC
>NW_010318690.1:42781-47981 GCF_000700745.2 Antrostomus carolinensis | reverse complement strand
CTTCCAACCCAAACCATTCTATGCTTGTATGATTATAAATACTGAACAAATAAGAAAAGGATAATCCTCATCCCCTTTACCCCCTCTCCAACGTCCTGCAGCTCACATGGTGAAGTGGGATGATTTGTGAAGGGAGGTAGAAACAAAATCTTTCCTGTTTCAATCAGTCCTTTAAAACACAAATATTCTTTACTGCAGGAGAACAACAGGCAGCTCAGGCAGGAGCTGCTTACTTAAAGGTAAAAAGCAACAAAAAAGCTTGGAAACAACTTGCAATGAGTAATTGATTTAAGAGGTGAAATGAATTTTTTTTTCTCACATGACAGCCTTGAAGCTGTTGAAAGAATGACACTGAGGCCTTCAATTCTCCATGTTCTTGGCTTCTCACAGCAAAGGGTATAACATTATTGGGTTTTGGGATATAGGGAGGCTTGCTAAGTGGGGAAACTAGGTCAGACGTGTCATAAATCTGAGGTATGGTTCAGCTTGCTAATTGCAGTCATCTTAACTGACACTACCTGAGTTGTCCTGTATGATATTGGTTCTCCAAACATAAGACCTGGACTAAGCTTGATTTAGGGAACCTTATTTTAAGAAGCGAGTATTTTCACTCTTACCTGTTCATTGTTGTCACTCTCAGAGTTCAGGAATATCTGCTTTTCTCAAGGACCTGACTCAGCAGACCTAGTGTGTCTTAGTACATTGACTTCAACAGAAAACACAGAAGTCAGCAGACTTTCATTCTAAAATGCTAGCAGAGGGATTACTAGTACCCTTCAATGGTATAATTAGCTGACAAAGTGGTGGATATGTATATTGGCCTCTTGCAGTCTTCAGAGAGCCTAACCCATGGTTTCCATTTCTCAAGAGAGCATCCTAACCACTAGCCTAAGGACAACTCAGGGATCTAGTGATTAGTGGCCTTACTTTTGGTAGGAGAAAAGGTGTTTGTTTCTGTTAACAAACTTTAAGAACAATCTTTGCAAGGACCAGGGACTTTGTAGTCTTCACACAAAGATGGCATTCAGACTCTGATAACATCTAGACTTTACCTTTACTTTACCTGTCAACATATGTGAAAATCATACACACAGGTTTATCCTGAGTGACCTGATTCAGATTGCTCTCTGAGGCATAGTTTTGTGGTATTGCAACTATAATATTGTCAAGGCCAGAGTTAGTATCTTTGCAATGTTTTGATGCACCTGTTGAGACCAGTGTGGATTCAGAGATTGCTGCACTGTGGTCTTATTATCTTCAATAAGAACCTAATTTGGGAAAATTATCAAAGGCTTGTCTTCTCTACTCTAAAAGTAGGGAACATTGATGGGTAGCTTCCATAAGAAACTTCCAATCTGATCATCTCCTACACACAGAGGGGCCTCACTTTGAAAGCCTATCAGGAAATGAAGTAAGCTAGCTAATATTAGGTAAATTGTATATTCAACTGTTTAATATGCTCAGACTTGTCTTCAAGTCCATAGGATTGCACCTGCAAAGTCATGATCTCTGCTCCCTGTGCAGGTGTCATTCAAATTTTACTGTAAATATGCCCTTGTCCCTGAGGCCTAATATGGATATCAAAATCTGTGGGTGCAGAGTGAGAATTAAAAGCCAAACCAAACCAAAACCCAACAAGATGATTCTTAGATTACAAACTTAATTTGCAGAACTGCAGATTGGATACAGTCCGAAGTAACCCAGAGGTCTCATAGATGACCCTGCTTTGAGCCTGAGGTTGACATAGATCTCCTAAGAGGTCCTTTACTGAATTAATCTTGTGAATCTATGTAGGTTTACCATGGGATCCTTGAGAAATTGTAAATATTCACTTGCCAGTATTTATTCACTTTTAGATTTACTTTTTGGAGTAGAGTTATACTTCAGGGAGGTGCTGTCCTTTCCATAAGTATAGTTTCCCTGTGTCCCCAGCCCTAATAGGAAGCAGATCATTATGAAATTTAAATAATTATAATCTACTTTCAATAAAATCCTAGTTGCTTCAGTACTCGTCTCTGGAAAACAACTCAGTCACAAACAAGTTAAAAGAAAATATAGGGGAACACCATTCACTGGTTGCACGGAAGAGCAACATTCTGAGCCTAGTAACCCTTCCCCCCCTTCTCTGTTAAAAGATCAAGTCATAGAACCATCACAAAATAAACAAGCACTACAGAGTTTGCAGTAGGTGGGATCATCTGGAGCCAGATAATGTCACCCTAAACAATCTGCCATCCAGTTGCAGGGAAGGAGGAAGAAGTCTTTTGTGACTCAGAGCTAAAAGGCTAAGATGGTAATGTGGCTCCTGGGCTCCCTGATCCCATTAAAGAAAATAATTATTATTTATTATTCCAGATAGTGCCAGTGGACGTGGCGAAGCACCATCCTCTCCATTCATAGTATCTGAATTGTGCCATGTATCTGAAAAACACCAACTGAACTAATAGATGTGTGCTGGTATTCAAATAGCTTTCTCTGCTATATTTCTGCAGACCAATCAGACCACAATCCAGAGTTTTCCTTGGCATTTATGTAGATTACTACAATGATCAGCATACAGTGTTCTGTTCCTTATTATTTGTTCTAGCCTTAGAGCAACAGTGCATAGATGGACCTGCTTGTGACCTGTGAAAGGCCTTCCCTGTTTATGGCAGAATTAAACATGTAACACTGAATAAGCATGAGCTAGACCTGTAGGGTATGCACAGTGAAGTAAAGCACAATAGTTCTCAGCAACCAACCACAAGTATCATCTGGTCCTATACAACTGGTAGCATGCTCTCATTTTCCATTCTTAAAATACTCTTTTAAAGTGCTAAACTCAGAGTGGCTTTGAAGGGCATACAGAGTCACTGATGAGAAATTTAAGCAGGAAACCATAAGGGTATTACCAGGAGTGACGCTTGCTCACACTCTGGAATTTTAAGAGCAATTTTGAAAATGTTCTGAGCAACATAAGGAACGAACACTTCCTGCACAAGAACTGACTTGTTAGAGTCATTAAGTTTTACCACACATAAATTATTACCAATTAGGGCCTAAAGCTGCTTCAAACCCCAGAATCCTGACTGACTCGTAAGAAGGCAGACAATTCATTTGCAGCAAAAACAGAAATACTGTAAGATTTTTGTGATACTTTACTGTACTGTTCTTCCAATTGTGTTATTCATAGTCACAATTAAAAATCACTAAAGAATAGAGAAATACAGAGAACAGAGCCATGTATTAATCTGATGTTAACTGATGTCAATGCATTGTAATTCCTGCTATGGAATAATGTTACATGAAGACAGGAATGTTTACATCAGACCCACAAAATGATTGTATTATGTGAACCTGGACTATTTCAGGTTACAGGTCACTTGTTTCTCTGATTGTATGTGGGTATTTTGGAGAATAAATTAGAGATTCCAAGGCTTACTGGTATAAAATATTCTGAAAGGAAGAGGGAAACATGAATGCCTTTGCAAGAAAGATCTTCCTGGTTATTGCTTAGATTATATTGTTTTGATAAAAAATACTCAGGCCATAAAGGGGAAAGCAATTCCAAAGGTATTATTGTAAAAAGATAATACTTTTACCCTGAGGGAAATACTGGTATTAGATGAAGGCATGAGGTAAAACCAGCAGGTATCAAATCTATTACAAACAAAAAGGCAAAACGGTAGATGAAAGAATTGAAATAAGGGCTTCATTATATTCAGATTACATGGCTGAAAATTTCCTGTTCTTGTACAATCTCAAGAAAAAGTCAAGCCTAATAATCTTCCCAGCTAATCACCACATTTCACTCCCTGCTTCTACCTTTCTTTTTACTTTTACAGTTTTCCAGTCCAATGGTTGTTAAAAATGTACGCAATTATCTACTTGGTTATCTGCTTTAATACATTGGATACAGTCAATCAATTTTGACTGTACTTACGATTAAGAAAGCTACAAATGCCTTCATGCCTTAGCTGCTAGCTTTCCACTTGTATGCTGGCATACAGAAGGTGCAAATAAGAAAAAGCCAAGTAATACTTTGAAATAGAACAGAGATCACAGCACACTCGTGCGTATCCTGTCGCAATTATACTGCCAACTTCCTCTTTGTGTCCAAGGATTTATATTCCCCTTGATTCTTATTTAAATCTGATAAACATATAATTGAGCAAGCTTTTGTTTTGACTTAAACTTCTTATTTCTACAGTGCCCCCTACAAGTATAAACTCATTTTATATTTTACTTTAAAGACCTGCTAATTTATTTTTAACAAATGAAAAGTAAGGAGCAAAATAGTGGCTATAACTCTAGCATCTTCTTGCTGTGCTAATCTGCATGAATTTCTGAAGTGGGCAGTCTGTAATGAAGGCTTTTTAGGATTTAATGACCGGATGTTTGAGCTCAGTGGCAAAAATACATGTACTTGGGAAGTTTTCCTGGTGTTAACTTTGGTGGGAATCAACCTCAGTTGACAGCTGAGCATCAGTTGGACAGACTGAAATGCTAAGGTCTGAAAGTTTTAGGAAGTCTTAGGTACCCAAGTATCTTGAAAGGTCTATGTTTTCAGAAAAGCTTGTCATTAGCTTATTTGCTTCCTTAAGCACCTAAATAAATTCAAAAATACTACTCAGCTTACTCTGAAGTTTCTTTCAGGTGTTGCCTGCAGCTGCTGCTGGTAAGGGCTAGTCCAGATTATAATGGCTATTCCTTTTTTCTTCCCATCACAAATATTCCCAGTTATTATTTAACCTTATATTAAAGGATAACTGCCTGGAATTCACACCAATGAAAAGAATAAATTTTGTTTGCTTATTTAATCCTAGTATTTCTCTTGGATTTTGGCTAAGTGGATTTGTAGTTTAATCACTTATTTGCTTTCTGCTCCTGTCACTTAAACATGTAGCTGTTGCATTCTTATGCATTTCTCAGAAACACCAAAACATTTTTATACAAAACTCTGAAGGAAGAATATTTTCAGTTTGAATTTTGAGATAGCATTTTGTATCTAAAATCTTTCTTGGTGGGAAAAATAACAAGAAAAAAACAACACTGGAAAGATTAAGTAACTCCCACTCAAAATCAAACACCAGGCTGGAGAAAACATTATGATTTCAGTGGAACACTATATGGATTTTTTTTTTCTTTTTGCTTTTTCAACTCAGGCACAAACACAACATATCCATCATTCTCCCAGTTCTAATCTCAAACCGTATACTGC
>NW_010318690.1:32842-42758 GCF_000700745.2 Antrostomus carolinensis | reverse complement strand
TGAACTACTAGCACCACTGCCCATTGCATCAAGGAGCACTAGGGAGGTCTCGCATCCAAGTACTAACTGAGTTTATCTTGTGCAAACTGACAAGATCACAGTAGACCGTAATAAATAAGGTTTCATATAGCCACCACGTGGTTTCTTCTGGAACTCATAGGATTTAGGTTAAGCTAACATCAGCTATGTTATGTTACAACACTAGGTCTGAGGTACTGAAATAATCAAAGCCCACTCTTTGTGAGGGTGTCAAGACACAAGACATGCAACATGGCCTGTGTGATATCTGAAAACCTGTGAACCAACCATTTGGATCTACACATTCAGGCTTGACTATTTGTTGTTTTTCTGTTGTTTTTCCTTAGACACAACTCACCTATAACCAAAAATTTAGAATGTTTCATTATATTTCATATATATAATTGAAGTAAACAATTCTTTCAGTTTCCAAAAATAAGATATAAGTAGGACTGTGAGTGTATGGGTTGTTGTGCTGTGTTCTGGTGGGTATTTTTTTCTTTTCTTTTCAAAGTCAGGTACAAGAGAACTAGCACAACTGTTTTCAGCCCTTCAGGGGCTGGATTTAGTCCAAATTTGTGAAAGATGCAGAGCACCATCTTAGCCAAAACACTTCCTAAACTTGTCTTTTTGCTAAAATGAGGCCACCTAGAAGATTAAAAGCTTTCTTCTTTTTTCTGCCTTAAAAAACATAATTACACTCTAATTTAAAACCCTAATTGACTGCACTTGTATTGGTAAGATGTTCTTTTTCCCTTTAGGGACAGTATTCCTATTAGTCACACAAGCTGTCTAATCATTTCATGGTCCTTCTTTTTTCCCCACCCTACACCTCCATTATAAATGAGAAAATAAAAGCTTTTTTTTTTTTTTAAGAGTATCTCAATTATATCGTCATAAATTCAGCAACTGAACATTCTAGTTGAAACAGTAAGCCACATCTTTAGCCAGTGTAAATTATCATTACTCCACTGATTTCAATGAACAAAAGATAGTTTGCATCAGTTGATAATCTGACCCATGAAGACAAAGTCACTGAAAAAGTATAAAGGTACATTATTTTTTCAAGCTCAAGAATTTGTGTCCTGGCTACATAAACACACCAGCTGCGCTATTATCTTGCATTTTATTAAGTTGTGTGTTTTGGTTTTTTTTTACATTAAACGACAGTTGATCATATTATCATAGAATGATCTGGGTTGGAAGGGACCTTAAAGACCATTCAGTTCCACCCCCCCTGTCATGAGCAAGTTACACAAAATAATACCACTCAAAATATCATAACTCCATCTTTCTGATAAAGGAAACAATAAATTTTCTTAAACTAGGGAGTCATATAGACATTACCTTTCTTTTGGTTGTGTAAGTGACTTTATTTGAACCTTCATTTTGCTATCAGATGAGGGGAAATACTTGATATTACCTCTTTTCCCATAAGCCCATCTTTGTATCTTTAAGTTTAGCTTTCTAGATCTTCTATTTAACCAATTGCTGATGTTTGTGAGACTCTGCATAAGTACTTCTTTACAATCAGCTCTTACGTTTTACTGAGTAAGGTGGCAATATTCAGCTGCAGTCACGGGAGCATTTTAATGCTAGTTTATTAGGAGACTACACTCATTTTCTTCCACCAAATCACCTGGAATGCTGGTAAGTCTTGGGGAAAACAAATACGTGAACTTCCATCTGATTTTCTAAAGCTAAAGAATTAGTTCTGGCTTCTATAGCCATTGCATAGTCTTTGTCAAACAAAAGACATTTTAGCATTTAGGAATTATCTCTTATTATTTTCCATGCTATGTCTTCGGACCTTAATTCATAAGCATTATCTTTGTTCTAAGTTTAAAACTTTTAAGGAGAAAAAAACTTAATTGCATATAGCGTATGGAAAATTTGGGTTTTAACCTGTAAGCTGTGGCTCGTAATGAATTTGGATGGAAGGAATTCAAGGCACTTCATTGACTGCAAGTGTTCTAGGATTTCTCAGTGAAAATCATAATTTTCTTAAATGAAAGACAAATGAGACACCATGAATCTTTGAAGTTTTTGAAATCTTTCAATTTTTTTTTTCTGTTTTTCTTTTGCAAATATTTATCTACAGATACTTAACAGAAAATATTAAGAGGGTGATTAGTTCTTGAAATAATAAAAGCTACCAATAAAAGATTTCTTGAAATTAATTGTTGATAAGCATTCAACTTGGTATTTTCTGCACTGGATACAGAAAAAAATGCACACCATTGTTACTTCTTTTCTTCCTGCTTTCATTGTTTTGTAGGTATAGAAGCAAAAGATCAACAGAAATACCCTTCAGAGGTAAGGACCAGATATGCTGGTGAACATTCACATAACTTCACTAACATTAGACTGCTTTCTCAGTTTCTACTAGCTGAGGATCTAACTCAGGAAATGTTACTTTTCCAGAGACAGTAATTATTATTCCTCTTTCTGCTCTGTCAGATTTGGATGTATTTGGCCTTATCTTAAACAAACACATCTGGTGGTGAATCTGAAAAGACAGCTTGTTTCAGACCCTGAACCTCCCTTCCTCACATACATGGACCCTGAGGATATTCGATACGATTACGAAAAAATTCCAAGGCTGCAAGAAAGGCTCAAAATTAATATTATTTTACAATGCTAGCCCAGGGCTGCAGTTTTTAATTGAATTCATTGAATTTCAGCTAAGTAGGCAACTATCTTTCTGACCTGAGGGAGGCCTGTATGTGTTAATAACATCAATGTTATTAACAAAACAGCTAACGTAGCACTGGTGATGTGATAGGAAATTTTATATTTGTAGATGAAAAAAATACCTTTGATGATATGATTCCAGATCAGTCATTTGCAACTTACTGTTGTGACCTCACTGACCCTCACAGTTCTACTGCATTAGATTTAATTGCCACACTGTGTAATTGCTATGTGCCAATCGTTATCACACCCGCTGTACATGGGCTATTTGTAATCTGACTGTGCCTAATTAACATTACAGAATCCGAACTCTGTATCCACTTTTGACTGCATGAGTTCATGATGGATTATTTGCTATTTAGTTATTATGATAATGTGCAAGTGACTAGCTGTCAGCTTAGAAGGAACTGGCTAAAGCATATTGGATCGTTGTGGTATGCCCCATGAACAAACTTAGCAGAATGGTCAGGAATTAAAAATGCTGAAATGTCATCAATCGGCTATTATTTGGGCATCCAATGGCTCTGTAAAGGCCATTTAGAAGAACAGTTTAATTTTCATATGTGAACATGCTAATTTTTAAAATCCCTTGAAATTCACAGGAAGTACTTGTTAGATTAAGTTTGATAGAGGATGAAATACCAGCTGAGTTTGTGTCAGAAGAAGCACTAAGTTGGGAATTTATAGAAAAAACTGACATGTCCTAATATTCCAGAATATTGTGTTCTTTTCCAGTAGCTGGCCATAAACAATAAAGTGCAGTTAACTGCTATATCCAGTAAGAGTATGAAAGATGGAGTCTGGGTTTCCTTTTAAAAATATCTAGAAAATTTGCAGCTGCTTTGTCCCTGCTACTCGCTCTCCCTCTTCCTAACAAATAGTGTAATTTGTGTGGCCTTAAAAAAAACTACTGTGAAAAAAACCAAGAATTTTGAATCAAGAAATAGTATATGAAAGCAAGAAACATTAAGGAGAAAGTGGGCACTTGTCTATTTAATTTACATTTACTCATTAAACTGGCTCAATCGGTGAGGGATTCTCTGTCACATAGCAGCAGCATCTGCCTGTGCAGGTTTTCTTGAGAGCTCCAAATGAGTAATGCTCACAGCTAAAAATGCACTTCAATAGTTCTCAACTACAGTGTGTTTCTAAAACTAAAATTTACGATTCTTAATAATGTCTATGTATCTTCCCAGGCACATTTATTATCAAGAAAGAGGTGACGCTTTCCAATAATCTGTTTGGATACAAGAATGACAAACTCGGCTTCTCTTCCATGTCTGGGAATGTGTAAGTGAGAAAAGTTTGGAAGCAATAGAAACATCTGCAAGAGGGGGTTTGTCACTGCCTGTTCCTATGTTGTTGTGACATTAGCAATCCATTAGAACCACCACAAATAGACTTTCAGGCTTGAGCTCCTGGCTAAGAAGTGGCATCATCAGTACTTGTCAAAGAGGTGGCAATTCTGTCATTTCAGAATGAACTGGAATGTTTAAGGCAAATGAAGTTCCTGTAAGTCTAGCAATGGCAGTGGTAGCTTATGGAAGGGCACTGTTTCTCACTGTATCAGCTTCAACAGACACATCACAAATCATGTGACATTATGGGTTTGTTTTGTGGCATTATATCTCTTCTAACCTAGGTAACTCTCAGATGGATTCAGCGCACCTGGTTAGATTCTATTTATCACTGTGGTGACGGAACAGAAACACACTCTGTACAGCTTTGCATTGGCATCCTTGTTCAGCACAGTGAATGTTTTTTAAAGCCTTAAAATCTATCTAGAATCTTAAGTTGTTGCACATCTGCCACAAAATAGTTAAATGTATTCTGTGTATTTCTTCTTCAAAGACAATGATGTCCTACAGCAGAATATAACGTTTCATTTGTTCTAAATACAGCAAGATTTCATGGGCAGAGATCATACCACTGAAATCCTAAAGATTTATGCTATGCCTCAAGTTGTGTTCCCATTATCTGAAATGTAACAGGACCTTTCAATTACATGGTATAAAATAACAGCATATAGTAATAGTAATGGAAAATGTGAAAACTGTGGCACTGCCTTCGTCATGTAACTTCTGTGTGTGTAAATTTCACCAAACAATAAGGGATTATTGTGTCAAGCTACTTTTGTAATGTGCTCTTCGGATAAAAAGAGTTTCTTCTACTGATTATTTACTGTTCACTGTTTATGAATAGTCATCTCTCACCTATAACTTAAAGAAACATTTCCCATCTTTCCTACTGGACAGAATACTTAGGTTTTTGCCATGACAGCCAAAAGCCACAAAGCAAATACACATTCCTGACCCACTGGTACGAGGCTCAGTGGAAGCACTGGTGTTACTCTGCTTGCTCAAATTAACTGTACTGTGAGTGCATTCAACTGATGGTCAAAATGAATGTCTTGCCTAAAACTTAGGAACTGGGAAAGAAGGTGACCAGAGGTAGCCTGACTTCTGCCACAATCCACTCCTAGCTATCCACTTTTATTCTGCAAAATGCAGCTGCCCTTTTGAACAGTGTTACTAATGCAAAGTAGGAAAGAACTATTGTAATTTTGGTTTTGTAATTTTTGATGAACCAGTCAATCTTCTTAGGTTAAATAATAATTAACTGTGAGGCTATTCTCTAATATTTTATGGCACCAATGTCCAGACTCTAATTTTATTACTTTAAATGTTTGTTCTTCATGATGATCAACCAAATCACATGTCATGGCCTCACTTTCTCACTGTGTAAGACTGGAGCAGGAAATGAATGCAAACACAGCAGCAAATTACACACACTGTACTTTCAAGATGGATTTGAGCCAGAATGATTCACAGCTATATTTATTAAGCTTTGGGGATCCAGAACACTTTCACAAACATGCACCAGTTGCTTATCTACTAGCTAACAACAAATAAAAAAATATAACTGCAAAGAGTGTTTGAATATCAATCCTGAAAATATTTGTGAATTACTCTTTGCCTTATTTAGCCAGTCCTATCTACATTAAGTTCCTTACGAATCTTACTTCTCTAGTAAAGACCCATCTTACTATTCAGCCACAACTATTTCATTATTTTAGCAGCTTTACAGCTTTGCCTCATTCTTACATAGTTGTGTATAGCATCTCACCTGCATATAAATATTTCCCCTGATTTAACAGTCTAAAGCAATCTGGCTTGTTAGATAAACTACTCACTCTCAGTGTTTCTAATTCAGATGATATGCTAATTTTTGGTTTCTATTGATACTTTCATACCTTTTGAAATAAAAGCAGACTAATGAAGTTATTAACTTTCTTGAGATAATTAGTAGCTTGTTGTCAGTTTTTATTTAATTTGTTTGCAGGAACAATATTTCCTATAAAGATCCAGTTCAGCAGTTGTCCGATTTCTTCTGTTGATCTCAAGCTAGTCTATAACTGCCAAAACAGCATGACTGGGTTTACCAATTCAAAATTTTCCTTTTCCAGTGTCAACCAAACCAGACAATCTACTTTCTGTAGAACAGTCATATTTCTCAGCTGCTTAATAGTAATATATTTTCATTTAGTCCATATTCATGCAAAACACTGAGCCACATGCCATGCTACATAGTCAAAAACTCTATGAATTTAAATAAGACTGGAAAATAATGTTTCTGAGAAGCGGGGTTTAATAACTGTTCTTTCTATGAGCAAGTATTTCTGCAGCAAAGACCCATTCTGTTATAAAAATACTTGTACATCTTCTAGGAACCTTGAGCTAAATTCTGAAGTTTGGACTACTTGCTAATTCCTCTTCATTTTAGAGAGGTTTTGCCAAAGGTGACAGTGATGAGGATTTGGTTTTGATTTTTTTCAGCATGAAAAATAACTTGCTTGATACTAGCAAATCCTTAATTTATCTCTTTTACCTCTCCTTTTTATGATGACAAGTAATTACAGTCTTCCCTATTTTACTTATTTTAGTGAAAAAATTTGCAGTAATGTGAACTCATCATGAGCTTCAATCTCTTAGTAGGAAATAACAATCCCATTATTATTAATAATTCAAATAAAATTTTCCATTTTGTAGGTTAAGAAATAACAAAATAGCTCCAAAGCTATAAAAACCCAGGTATAATAGTGCTCTACTAAAAATTACTCCAAACAATCTTTTAGCCTCCATTTATGTACCAACATCTCAGGTATAAAGATCTTTATCTTCACCTACCAATCTTTTCCTCTACATACAGTAGACTTTGTTGTGTTATATTAAAGGAGTTCCATGAAAAACTGAAAACAGGTTGTAAACATCAAGTTTTGAAATATCTGAATGTCTTTACAGATTATCAATACATAACATGACTGAGAGTCAGAACAGCACAGGATGAGAAGACTGCATAAAGTAGATTGTTTAGACATCAATCAAACATATCAGATTTATTACATCTTAATTCTCTAGTGAGAAATATGCCATTGTCTGGTGTAAACACAACTAGGGTATAAAAATGCCTTGATGGCTGTTAACCTTGTGTTTTTATTCAATCACCTTTGGCCTGTATCAGATAGTTCAAAAAATAGAATGAGAAAATTTGCACTGAACAAGCATATAATTACCTACCCTTAATTTTTTTGGACAAGATAATATTTTTTGTGCATATTTTGGTCCTTTTTCTTAGTTTTCTTCACAACTGGGATAGTACCAGTCAAAATTAATAAGGCCATATCTTAAGCCTGTACATTATCTCACTAGGTTTGCACCTAATAAATAAATATTATAAAATAATGTCTTGTTTAGGATGTACACACATATTCTTAGACAGTTATTAATATATGCTTCATATTGGAACTCTGCCCATGTTTTGTTTCTCTTCTTTTGAATTATAGAAGGTCTAGATTTCTAGAGCTAGTTGAATACCCAAAGCTAACTGGGCACACAAAACTAACTAGATCATACTGAATCTAAACATTCAGTAGAATGAATGGTTGGTTTTTATTTGCTGTGCTTATTTCTTGTTGTCATCTGGAAAGATGCTGCTATGTTAATACTTTTCTAATGACTGCACTTCTTAACACTAGGCAGTCTGCTTGTTTTAAAAACATAAACTACAAACACTAAGTAGATTTCCTTGTTTTCTGAAAGTTATGAAATTATTCACTTTTATTTTTGTCTTATGCGAGATTTCAGAGAATGCTCTGATTCAGCTATACTTACATATTCCTGCAAGTTTCCTCTGTTAACTCAGCATCAGTTACAAGTGTGCAAAAAACCCCAAACAAAGAAACAAAAAATCCCACCTCCAAACCAAACCCCAAAACCAATTATGGATGTATTCAGTGGAATGCTTTTGTGACTGTCCCTATCTCGTAGCTCTGCTAGCCTCACCAAAACCCTACTGAAGTAAACATGGGTGCTTCTGTTAGTAATGCTCAACTTTCAGCACGCCCTAAGGTGAACGGACTTTAGATAATGACCAAGGTTACATTTTGGAGCACAACATGATAAGTTTTAACTGACAGAGTCCCTCCCAGTCAGTACAGCAACCAGGCTACTATTCAGCTGAAATCTCTGCTTCATCTTTCAACCTGATGTAAATTGACATAATTCTATTAAAGCTAATGCAAATTTAAACTTGCTTAGGATTTATTTTTGGGATGACTATGAATACCACTGAGGATGACTTCAGTCATGATAGTGCTCTAAATTACTGTGATAAAAATATCACGAGTGTATGAGATTTTTATAAATAACTCAAGTTTGAAATTTACAAATATGTATGGGGTGGGGTCATGGGATTTTCTTTCTTTTTTTTACTTTTTAGTCACCTCTAGTAATCACAAACACAAATAATAGCTACTTGAGAAATTTTTAAAAGATAGCTGCATACAAATTCTACAGCAAACACAGTATTGATATTGTTTACCTTAGGCTTAGGTTAAACTCATGTCCCTTCAGAATTTACAAATCAATCCCTTATCTTAATCAGACATTAGTATGCAATAGACTAATTCTATATTATTAATTGTGATGCTTATAAATCAGAAATGAAATTCAGAGTTATGAAATTGGGATGTGGGGCATGCAAATACTTTTAATTTACATATATTTATTTTTGAGAGTAGTGTTTTATACCACCTGGTTCTGACTACTGAAACCACAGGTTGTCTTGTCAGGACCAATGGACTACTCCACACAACAGGGAGCACAAATCACCCATGTTCTATTTGCATAGGATTTCATGTTTTGTACCAGAAAATAAACCCTGGAAACAATTAAACCTCAATCCCTTTACTAGCATATTTACTTATAGAAGAGTTCAAAGAGTGACTCTGTCCTTGTGAAGCTCTTGAGGTTTCAAGTGGATATTTTCTTTAAGGAATAAGAGAAATTATTTTTGGAACAGATATATTAGTACTCCATGCAACTATTTCTTTAAGTCCTATTTGTTTTTCTGTTGATACTGTAAAGATATCACTCATAAACAAACTCCTGTCAAAATATTTTTCTCCAGATATAGCAATGATGAGAAGGGTGAGTGGCTTGAGAAGGCACAGGATGCATGCTTTGCTACATCTGCATTTGTAAACTCCTGTATACTGTGAAACCCTTTAGGCAGTTAAAGGGTTCAGTGAACTGAGAGCATGCTGGGCAGGAGTAAAGCAAAAACCAAAGGGAAGCAAAAAATTAATATTAGATGGAGTTGCTTTGATAGTTGCATAATAAATGTGACATAAGAAAAGCTGTTTGTATGAGCAAAAAGCTAATTCTGACCAAAAAAAAAATGGAGGAAAATTCTTTATTACGAAGTACTCATATCCTTTTTGCCTTAGTTACTCTAATAGATTCTAAAATAGATATTAGTCTCCTTCAAATTTATGTATAATTAATTTATCCATGTACGTGCACACATTTATGTGTGTTTGTGCATACATGCACTTCTGAAAATAAATATACTGGGTTATACAATTACAATTTCTTATTTTATTAGTTCATGCCAACAGGTACTTACACTTAAAGGTCAAGCTACTGGAAAATACAAGAGCAGCTGAAACTGCTGAGGTAGGAGAATTTAGTAAAATATTTCCCAAAATGCTTGTATTTGTTACTCTAATACATAAAAGGCTCAATAGAGTCTCAGAGGAGAGTGTCTCAGATTGTTAGATGAAAGCAGCTGGTGTGCTAGGATTGGAGCATGGGAGTTTGTAGCTTTCGTCTGGATACAAGGGTGCAATGGCTGCAGAGACAGG
>NW_010318690.1:27896-32792 GCF_000700745.2 Antrostomus carolinensis | reverse complement strand
TACCACACTTCTTTGCTCTACAATTTTTTTCCCAGTATCTCTTCCCAGCTTCAGGATGCAGTTTCTTTTCCCTAACACAAAGCCTATTTCTATCATGAAATTCCATACATGATGCTCTAAAGTCAGTTTAAGAGTGCTTAACTTCATATTTATTTTTCCTCTTAAAGAATCCAGTTTAATTATAGAAATGTAAATGATCTATAAACCATGCAAGGTACCTCTAACTCTGCTTACTCTTTCACATTCTTTTGGTGAGCTCTATACTGATATTTTGATGTGTTTCACCACACATAAATAAACACAAACTCAGATATTTAGTACTAGTGAAATATGCCAAAGCTGTTTATATGAATGCTACTAAATTACCCAGTACAACTTAGTGGTATTTTAAAGCTCACCCACATTTTGGAGAAACTACTTGTAGAACAGAAAAAGTAGTCTTATCATTACCCTCGTTCAGTGTCTATCCTTGTGTCTTATATTATCAAAAGTACAATGACTTAAGGTGCAGTCACTGCTCCTTGTAATCCATTTGAAAGTTACCAGTTCATTTTATATAAGTGGCTACGTTAATTACCAGATGCTATTTTCTGGACACTGCCACAGTGAATGTCCTAAAAAGATTATGGAAAACAGCCTGTTTTTTCCAGTTCTAAACCAGAATGGGATATGATTCAATTTCTCAGCCATGCAGTTTTCCTAGTACCTTTTGGTACACTTTTTAAAGGACGGTCCTATCTATTGAACTGGACAACGGTTTACAAGATACAACTGGATCTAAAAGAGTCACAAAGTTACAGCTGTAGTGTGATGTCTCTGCGAAAACTGCAGAATGCAAATGAAATGTTTTTCTCATGTTGAAATACAATCTATGATTCTATATGCATGAATATTTATAAACTAGTCAATAACATTTCTGGACTTGGTAACTGATTTATTTGAAGAAGGAAACAATTGTTTAATTAAAATGAATGCTCATTATTTGATTCATAGCTGGTATAGCACAACTTTGTTGACCATAGGTTTTTAACTTAATATTGTCATTTTATCCTGGAGAACGTTACCAAATGTATTTTATCAAACTCCATTTAACTGATTAATATGTAAATAAAGAAAACTTTTTATCCTCTGAAATCTGAAAAGAAAGGTGCTGCCCCATATTGTACAGTGCTGTAAATGTGAAATACAAGTTGTTTGGTGTCTGACTTCAATTTTTTTGCAGATAAAAACTGGTCTGTTATATAATGAAAAGTATTGGTACAAACAAAGTGGAAATTAATGTTTTAAAATGGTATATGTTTACTGAGACAAAACAGATTGTATTTAATGTATATTAAAAATTCATTCTACAAACAAAACGTGGTAAGTTTGCATGTTTAGTTATTGTGAAAAGCATAAGAATTATCCTAAATCTGAGTGCTGGAATTAGTTTTGAATTATTTACACTGTCTTTGAAACATCAGTATTATTGGTTTCAAAGAGGAACACAAAAAATGACTGACCTTTCAAGGTAATTTTACAGTTTTGGAAAAATACTACTAAAATCAAATTATCTATTCCCCAATCTTCTGTCATAAAAATATGGATGCACACACTGATGCACACTCTTTACATATGTTCCTAAAAAAATACAACCGTCATACTACAAAGGCTGTTACAACAAAAAATGACTGCACTTTTCAGTTGTACTGTGAAACAATACGTTCATTAAGACAGGAATTAAGCAACTCAGAAGGATGAGATGTCACCTACCTTTCTGTGAATAACTTTTCTAAAAAGCAGTTGTAAAATCATACACAACTACCATCTCTTACTAATAAATGACTGTTTTAGGAGACATCCTGTCTATATGCTCACTCACACTGCTGGAGCACGTGTTGCAAAACAAGGAGATTTTAAAAAATATTATTATTATTGTTTTCTTTTTGGCACTTGTTCCAAGCTTTGCCACATGTACATGCACAGTAGATTCCTCAGTTTTTTATCAAGAGTGCCTTGTTAATAAGGCAGTAACTCAAAGAGAAAGGATGATACTGAAGCTGCATAGGACTGCAGATGGGTTACATAACTCTAAGCATTAAGATTAAAAGTCCTTGACCTGTGTGAACAAAAGAACAGCTTTTTCCTGACATATGGCGTGCCCAGTGACACCTCACCAGTATCATGCTATGTATATACACTTACATATTTCAGGATCAACTTGACACAGTAGCATAGTGTGTTCAAAGGCAGCAGAAGACACAAGACATGGAGGAAGTACTTCATGGAGGAAGCACTTCATGGAGGAAGCACTTGGACAAGTCACCAACCTCAGCAAGCCCATCCTGTTGAAAACACCACCCCAACAAGCACTGTGCAGAAAATCCACTGAATCCCATCAGCACAGTTGGTGAAGCTGTACTAATACTGTGCCTTCTGAGGGCAAGAAATTTCCCATTTAGTATGCCTGTGTGTCCTGTGTGTCTATTCCTGTCTAGAATGTTAAATTTAGGGAAAGCCATGACTTTTAATGAGTTTGGTTGTTGTGTAGTCAGAGGGCCAGTGTACATATAGACAATGACTTAAGCCTGATCCATTACCTGACTTCCAACTAAAACTACTGGGAAACTGGCAATTATGCTGTCCTTTGCAGCCTGCTTTGGTTCGTTGCAACTCCCTTACTATTACAGAAATCAGGACTGCTTCCCAGTCTCCAAGTCAATGCACACAGCTCCACAGAAGCTTCTGCTGAAGGACCTGAACACACACTGTTCTCATCCCCACAGGGCAGGCATCTCAGGTGCACAGCCCTGCCATCGGCTGACCAGGGACTCATCTGTGCCACAGATCACTGCCCTCTTTTCTTTCTCCATATCTAAGTGCAGATACAGACTGCAGTCTTCTGATTTCCACCAACAAAATCCAGATACTTGCAGGCTTTTCCTGATTAATTTCCTAGTCAGTAAGAAGTTGTGGGAGTCATAAATCAAAGTGCTTTACACTTTGATACATTTGCCTCAAGAGATCATACCCTCCACAGAGATAACATAAGTATGAAATATCTGTGTTGCGTGGCATCGTAACATGGTTGCAAACAGTAACATCAGTAATTCTCTAAAATCCCTGACACTTTAATACGTTAGAAATCTATCCTTGTTAAGGATAGGAAATGAGTCAGTAAAAGTTAGGAAACTCAATTCTGCCTTCCTGTAGAGACACAGTATGAAATATCCTTGGATTTCATGACCACCTTGTGTCTTTTCTTGAACTACTTAAGTTAATTTACAGGATAGACTCAATATCCAACAGATAATGTGAACACTATTTTCTTAACTTCTCCTTCTCATCCTCACTATTTAATTGTCTGATATTTCATTTATAAGAGACAGCCACTATAGGTCATCTTCTGGTTTTCTTGCATTAATTTTTAGTATTTTAAAATCTACTGAATGATATAATAAAGCATATATCTATATAACTGCAAGCATCAGAGCATGATATTACATGTGTTTTAAGTGGAATGTAGCTCTCTGACAAGAAAATAAAGATTACACTCAGTTTTCACTACCCACTAAAGTATGTTGAAGTGTTTCTTATTAAAAATACAATAGTTTTTAATAAAGGGATATTTTTAAATTATTGAGAGGGTCTATAGAAAAGGTCCTTGGACAGTGCAAATATGTCAATTGACAGTTTAGAGGAATTTTATTGGTGGCTCTTTGGAGTGAAATATTCTGAGTCTCCACTGCTTCCTAAAGAATAGGATGTTTCCTATTTGACACTGAAACAGCTAGAGCTGGATGGAAGAGAACTGCAGGCATTCTAAAACTTATTGAACAACACAGTTGGCTTTGGAATCACAAAATTTAACAAAAAAACCCCAATAACTTTCAAGAACACAGTTAACTTCCATAAAGCAAAGAAGCAAAGACTACTTTTCAATACTGATACTTCTCCTCTCCTTCCCTACTTTTTTCCCTTTCTCTCTCTCTCTATTTTTTTTTCTTTTTTTTATAAGAAATCCTGAGTGGGATTCTTCTCTGTAGTAATCTCTTTACAGAAGAGAGACACTGAACACTGCCAAACCATACCTTGGAAGTGTCCAGACTTTATCTTCTATAGCTCCTGACTGGCACACTAACTCCCCTGAAAGAACTACACTTCCTTCTTAATGCAAATAATCTTAATCTACAAATAAGAATGAAAGTATGAATGGGTTCTGTCAGGAAGTCACTTTTATTTCTCTCCAGACTATGTCTCCTGCTCATTTCTTAAAAGGTGGGGGGTGGGGAACAGGAAAAAGAGACTCTCAAAAATAAAAAAGGTGTAGGTTTCCACAAACATTTGTTTTTTTCCAGTCTTACTTTTCATTCACTATTTTACCATTCACTACTATCTCTACCTCATTGAAAAGTTCCTGGCCTAGACAAACATTAAAATACCAAAATGTCATTGGTTGTAGCTGAGATGTTGTAAACTCCTATTATACAACATTAAGTGAATTAGAAACTAATTTTGAAGGTTAACTACTGGCAAGACTAACAAGAGTAAACTGCAAGCACATTAACACTACTTAACAAGACTATATTGACTTGCAAACATTTTCTGCTGTCTAGTCTTTAACACACTTCAAGTCTGATCCAAATCTTACTAGGGAGTCTCTCCACTGACTAATATCATTCTTTGCATTAAGCTGTTCATACAACTCACTAATTTACTGCATCTGACCCTAAAGTTTTAATATTCCTACACTCCTACTTTAAAAGAAATGATGAAATAAAAGTAGATATAAATAGGTGAAACATGTTGTAAATCTGTAATTAGGATGTTCACCTAATTTCCATATTTATTTATACAGAGGTCTGCCATTTAAAAGCATTTGACTGTATTTACAAATGTAAATTTAAGAAATAAATT
>NW_010318690.1:13508-27860 GCF_000700745.2 Antrostomus carolinensis | reverse complement strand
CAATAGAGGCTAATTAAGAGAAAGCATAATTTTAATTGTCCTTCAGTAGAATTTATTCAAAAGCCAAGACTATGTTTACTGCCCAGACTGTAGGATATTTTATGTTACTGTAAATTTATTGACTTAAGCAGAGATGCACCAGTTTAAACCAGCTAAGGTCTCTCTCGTCACTCTCATCTCTCTGGCCATTGACTTCCATGCTTCTGTCAATTAAAAAAAAAACCCAAACAAAACCTACAAAAACCCCACAACAGAATGGTGTTCCAGAATGTGTGCATGTTTCAGATTTTTTTAACTTCTCAGAGGACACTGTTTCTGATAACTGGTCCTTAATACCTTCTAATCTTTATTACATGGAAAGATTAAGATAGAACAATGCCAATACTCCTTGGCATTCACCTGAAATAGAAAAAATACCTCTAAAAATGTCAATTTACATACAGTTAACAGTTACAGACTTCTGACTTGTGCTTAGAACTGGAAGTGGCAGACTTCTCGTTCCTTCTTCTAGCATTCTGCTCACTGATACAGAGCTATTAAGAATCTCAACCTCAGCAGATCACTCATCTATCATTTCTATTCTTTCATTAAGCTACAAAAAAAAAAAAAAATTAATTTTCAAACATATATTCTAAATTCAGGAATCAAAATGCTTAGTAAGCAGAAATAGAAACTACATTTTAATTCTATGAGCTCTAAAATTTTTTGAAACACTGTTCTTATAGTGAAAATGAAAATCAAATTCCTGCTTAGGAAATGATTTAGTGATAATGATCATGCCTTTTGAACAAATGTAAAGGAAGTGGACTCATTTGTCATCTGATGAGTAAAATCAGATTATGGTTCACTTAATTCATTTCAATCAGGAGTGTGAGGACAGAACCAAGTCGTGCTGGCATCAAGGCGATTGAGGCCAAGAACAATCAAAAAAGTGAAAACAGAAGAACTAGAGATCAGGGAAAAATACAATTGAGTTGCAAGGAAAACGAATGTATCTCAGAGAAGAATGAACTATGAAGTGAAATTAAACAGCCTATAGATTGAGATCAAAAGATCCACCAGATAAGTGCTGTCCTGAAAGGCAAAAAAAAAAAAAAACAAAAAACGTAGTTGATGCATATATAGTCAGTGGATGAAGCCTTGCAATGGAGTGGCAAGTGCAAGATAGAGAGCAAAAAGGAGATGTAACTCAGATGTAACTCAGAAAGCTGAGTACAATAAAAAAGATAAAGAGATAAAGATCAAAGAAAGGGACAAGGAGAAAGCATATCTTGAGGGAATAGGATCAAAGAAGGAGGCATTAAAAGGATGACATTAAAAGGAAATGGATTAGCCACAGCTCAACTGGAAAATTTAACAACATATAGAGGTAAAGACATTTCAAGAGGAAATGACAATACATTTATCTGAGTAACTTCCATGTTAATATTAAAATATGGAGTGGAACAGTAGACTGAGGAAAGTCAGTGAATTAAAGACACTTCAGTTGGGTTGTCTGAGTGGGAAACAATTTCAAAACTGAAAAATTAAACTTTAAAAAAATCATAAGGAAACTGTTGTGATAAAATATATACTTTTGAAAACTACTCAAGAAAGATGTTTTTAGTGCATAAAGAATGGGTCTGGAAAGCATATCATACTAAAGGAAAGAAATTAAAGGTTTCAAAAACCAGGAAGGACTGCATATGGTTGAGCAGATGCAGAAAAAAAAAAAAAAAAGGTATAAAAATGTGTACAGATTAAAACATCTGTGAAACTCGTGCAAAACTGAAAGCAGAGAAAAGGATACAATTTGGGTCTATACTCACTTTTGGACTGACAGATAAAAATAAGAAAATAATCCCTTGCAGTAATAGGTTACACAGGAAACAAGAATATCCCTATCTTGTCCAGACTTTATATTTTATGAATACTGTAGTAAGGATGTTCAGCAAGATCCCCTACTAACGCCACTCATTCTTCACATTTTTATGGTTTCAGAAAAACATTAAACAACAAACAAAAAAAAAAAGAAAAGGATCTTAAAACTCTGAAAACTTCACATATAACATGTCTATCTCATTCAGTGATTTCCCTGGTGTTTATGGTTTCAGAAAAACATTAAACAACAAAGAAGAAAAAAAGAAAAGGATCTTAAAACTGTGAAAACTTCACATATAACATATCTATCTCATTCAGTGATTTCCCTGGTTGTCTTAAGTTCACTCCGGGTGGCACATTTTAAGTTTAGGTAAGTCTTCTGTTGGAGGTCAAGGTTTTAATTTTGTATTGTGGCTCAACTCAATGTTCAGTTTGGCTGCTTTGCCATGTAAACTTCCAAGAGTACGACATGTTGTTACTGCTAAAAATATATATGTTGCTTATGGATATATAAGGCATAGAATTCTTCTATAAATGTCTCTTTTGCTAGAGGTGTTGAAAATGTGGCCCAGTTCATCAAAAACACAGCTGCTTTCCTTGGGGTTTCAGAATGCTCATAACAAATATATTTTTTTTATGATTTAGTGAGAACACCCTGAGGAAAACAGCTGCATTATTACAGAATCCATGAAATCTTAGATGAGTTTGAACTATTGTATTTTAAAGGACTGCTGCTTTAAAGGCTTTTTAGTTTCAAGTAATACCATTATTTTATTTGATTCCTAAAAATATATTTTAGAGGAATATATGATAGTGATTGTTTCTAGTTGACTGGGACAAAACTGCCAACACTGCAAGACCTTGACTGTTGCTCTCACCTGTTCAAACGGAGAGAAACCAATATGCTACACACAAAAAATAGTGGTGGTTTGTGTTGTTAGGTAATGTTTTCTGACAAACACTCAGCAATTGGACTGGAAATGAACCTATCCAAGAGGCCAAACAGATAGGTAGAATTACCTCTCAACTGTTTCACTCATCTCTGTACACAACTAAGTCAACAGATTCAAGGCTCATATCATGGCTGAAGTCTCTCACAGAAAACTCCTTACTGAGAGATCTCTATAATGAATATTTACTACCTTCTTCTGTAGCCCCTACCTAACTTTTTACTGAAATAATTGGGGAAATTGGCCTCCCATCTTTCTAAATGGCTATTTATTCATAGACCAGTGAAACTAAGATCTAGGACATTTTTTCTTCAGTTGTGCTTTGCTTTTTATGTGACCTTTTCAGATTCACTACCACTTCCTTAATGCCTAGATATTTGTGCCTAGAAGCACAAGAGAATATTTCTAACCCTCTTCACAAGAGATATGGCATTGAGCACACTCAGTCCTCAGAGGGGCTGCATCTCTGCTGTAAGAGCCTTGATAGGAATTGGCACTGGATCCTACACAAGCACATTCGTGTACATGGTTGCTTGTGTTTACAAAACTCTATAAAAAAACTACTTACTGAAGGAGAAAGTGTACGGTGAGAGATGTTCAGTACTATGGATTCACAAAGCCATCATTTATAAAGCATTTGCAGATTCTGGAGGTAAAGAATGCTCTGGAAATGCCAAGTAGCTTTTGCAGCAAGGAATTTTTTCTGCTAAGTTTTGAAATGAATAGTATTTGGCTCAAGCAGGTAGACTATTGACAAAGTTTATGCCTCTGTCCATAAATCCAGAAAATCTCTATGGGCACAAGACAAAGGATGATGAACGATGGTGAAATCACTTCTTCCTAAATATGTCCTAAAATATAGCTGACAGGACCATGATATGGTAATTATAGGCTACAAAGAAGATAAAAAATAGCCAGTAAATAAATTAATGTTATTTTATTTATATACAGCTTATTTAATTTTCAGCCAACAAGATAATTAAATAGCTGTAGGTCTGTCTGCCATGGCAGACATAAAACTTACTCAAGAACAGTGATCCTGAGTCTGATCATTAAAATTGAGTCAACTATAAATCATCTTGCACTGTTACAAAGTCTGACATCATACGGCCCTGTTGTGCTGAGGTGTTAATTTAATCAGTCTGATACTGAAACTTGGCTCCAAGCACCATGTATTCAGCAGGCACATTTTATAAGTAGCACAGGTGAACATGACCTAAACTGCTAATGTAAGCTACTGTAATTCACAGCCTTTTGTTTTGGGTTTGTTTTGTTTTGGGTTGGTGGGGTTTTTTGTTGTTTTGGTTGTTTATTTGTTTGTTTTGGTTTTTAAGTTTTCTTCTCTCTACCCAGCCACATGTTATTTTGTAAAAATATCTGTGCAGACTATTTCTTGGTTCCTTATGCCTTTACACTGAGAAGTCCTAGAATGGTTCTAAATTGCAAAATTCCTAGAAAGATTCTAACCAGAAGGCTTTCTGGATGGGAACATGATGGGCAAATACCTAGAAACCATTAGAATTTTCCCAGAAAGTCTCTAAGTCAAGGAATTCTTGGAGAATAAATATATACATATATGTGTGTGTGTGTGCATGTGTGTATATACATATAAATTCTTAGAAAGCCCTAGGGAACTCTTAGAATGGTTCTGAACAGAAAAAATCCTAGAAAGCAGTTTTAAAATCCTCAAATGGAATGAGAAATTCCTCAAAATAGCACTGAAATTCCTAGAATGCTCATTGAATATCCTGTAAAATTTCTAGATTAGTGACATTTTAGAAAGCACAGTGAACTTCCTTGAAACCATTCAAAGATTTTTAGAAATTTTCTTGAATTTGGAATTGCTAGAAAGTGGTGGAAAATTTCTAGAAAGGTTATGGACAGAAAAAAATTCTCAAAAGTACCTAAAAATTTAAAGAAAGTAAGGTGAATTTCCTAGATACGTTTTGGAATGAGAAATTCCTGAAAAGGATTGGGAAATACCTAGAAAAATACTACATAGAATTCCTAGAAAACAGAGAGAAATTATTGAAAATAATAAATACCTAGAAACGCTCTATGTTGAGAAACACCTAGAAAATGCTCAGGAATTCCTAGGAAGGTTCTGAGTAGCAAAAATTTACCTTAAGTAATTAGCATGAAGAATAAAATTTATTCATTTTAAAGCTTGCTGTATTTTCTCACATTTCAAAAGGAAAAAATAAAAAAGCCTAAAGAGGCTATGTGTTGAGGAAGTCAGCACATAGGCCAACCTGCTAGAATAATGATGAATTTAAGACAAGAGTGTACTTTCACTGTTGCAATAGACATATATAATTTGCAAATGTGTATCTTCTAGGGTTTTAAGACAGCCCATGGAATTAGACAGGTCTGACATTCCAGGTTTCCCTAGATATTATTTAAGGCTCTGGCTCTATCCTTTTCTGGCTTTCTTACAGACCCTTGATTTTTAAAACCCTCCATTCAAGATCAAAACCCAAATAAAAGATATTTGTTGATCAGCAAGCATTCAAACACGTAAGTGTACAATAAATTTACAACTGCATAGAACTGAGAGCCATGTGATATCTTGAGTGCTTTCATATCTTCTCACTCTGGCACGGATGTGGAATTCAGCTTTAAGTCTTTGCAAAAATTTATATTTTATTTCATATAAAATAATACCCTTTCATGTCTGAATAATTAGTGTGGAATTGCATATTTCTTTAAATCTGATCAATTGTACTCATAATAACACTGGAAATTCTCACTATATTGAAAAATCCTGTATGTTTTGTAAAGATATAATTAGATTTCACTTCTTTATAGGGTATGTACAGAAGGCAGAACAGATATTAAAGCACATACAAATAAATTTAAATATAACCATTCTGCAAATATTTTTGTAGTGAATCTGTGCAATGATGAACCTGTATGTCACATGTGCTGATCTACTATCAGCCTTTTCAGAACCAGGAAATATATATATATTTTTTTTTTACCACAGTCAGTTTAACTGTGCCATTCAAGCATGGTTAAATTGTTTCCTTTTGACTTTATCAAGTTGGACTTTAAAGTTTTAATTACACTATATTTTTTTTTCCAATTTTATAATTACAATATAGATTTATATTTTCAGGCTTTTAATATTTTTATTTTGTTTTATTCATTATTTGCTGAATGTTTCTGAACTTCATATTCTAAACAGTAAGTTGATTTTTATTGCTCACTGTTAGCATAACAACAGGCATTCAATTTGGTTTAGTATGTATCATGAAACAATCAACTAGATGACCTACTTGGTAATTGCAATTTCTAGTTTCGGCAATTTATCTATTAAATATAGATGTCTTATGTATGTAAAAATGAAAATAACATTTATATACATAAAATTATATATATAGCATAATGTCTATAGATGCACACCACACAAAGTGTTTATCTTCTTAATTTAGAAGCTTCCTGTTTCCATTACATATACTTCTATAGAGATCTCATAGTATAAAACTTATATGTAGAGTTTTACAATAATAGACCTTACTCATTATTCTGTGCATTCCAAGTGATCAGTAAGAATATCAATTATCAGACTGGAATAAAACACAGGCACAAGCCTGGAAGTTGAGGCATTCAGGATGGGAAACCTGTAGAGTCTCGCAATCCAGGATCAAAGCTCTCAGTGCATTGCTGGCCTAGGCGGTTTGCCCACTGTAAATGTCTAGAAGGTAAGCAAGTTGCCTGCCTGCCTGCCTGCCTACCCAGTTTCCATCGTAAATGTTAATTCATTCAACACATACCTGTAGAAAATTTTCCCTTTGACTGTCCTATATGTAGGATTTGGTAGATGCTCTATTACCTGTCTGCACAGTTTCACCACAGCATTGAATATCCTCAGCCTTGCTTCTTTTTGTGTATGTGTTCCTATACCTAATTCAGGTTACCGAGTCTGGTAAAGTTGATGCAACAATGGAAAACAGGTTATTAGAAAAAACAGATAGGAGAGTAAAATAAACTGTTTTGTTTTGTTTTGTTTTGTTTTTTCTGCTTTCATATCAGTTTTTCTCTGACAACTTCCTCCAAAAGTACTGTTGAGACAAAAAAACTCCTGAATAACAGTACTGTAAATTTATGTTAATATAAAGCTTCTTTACCACCATGACAAGTCAAATCAAAACTTAACATCCCTTTAGAGAAATTCACAAATAATAGATAAAGGCAATAACAAATTAATTGTCTTTTATGTGTTATTCAAATTGCTTTAAAGCTTCTAAATTAAGAGCTGATTAATATGAACGAGGACTATACTGTTGCTATGGGAATAGAAATGGCATAAATCTATACAAAAAAGTACACTCCCAATAGCATTCTATCAGTCTGTCTAGTCCAACTACAGACAAAACAAGACTGCAAAATTAATTCACACCATGAAATTTATCTTTGGAACTAAGGTCATATTTAATTCATATGAAATTAGAGGACTACTTCTACACTTCACTGGGATTCCCAGACACATGTAGTTGATTTGGGAGCCCTGAAGACCCTTCAGGTTTCAAATGTAAGTTATGCTCTAAGCCACCTAGACATTTTTTGTACTGACCTTCAATCCCACTTAGATCGGGTCCAAGAAAAGATGAAAAGCAAAAAAAACCTCAACCTAACAAAACTGCGCAAGTAACCAAAATCAGTTGGAACCTACTACCTCCTTTCCTGTTTAGTTACAGATTATCATTTAAACTTTCAAACATGAAAAGTAAATTGACAGACCTGCAGGCTGAGAATTGCAGACATACGTATGAGCCAATACCTGCAGAACCACTGGTTTCAAGCAGATCTCATGCTCCCTAAAGGCTCTTAAATCATGTGCCTTGGATAGGATAAGAAAAAGGATCTTGCAATTTTTGAGAAATATCTTATGCTTAGGTTACACAAATTCTGTTTTTTTTAACCACATTTATTCATTATGACTATAATGTCATATTATCTTAAATCTACTGTTTATTTAAAAAAATAGCAGCAATTCAACAGTGTATCAAAAGCACACAATATTGCTAAAAACTTTGCTTGCAAGGTGGAAAGCAATTTTTTTTTTCAAAAAAAAAAAAAAAATTCTTAAGCAGGCCAGTTTCAGCAAGTTTCCAATTTAAAATGTTTTGGGATAGAAAGAAAAAAATAAAGATGTCAAAGAAAAGATTTAAAAGAATCCTTCTTGAATTTTTTTATGTCAAAAGTATATGTAGGGCTCAGAATGAATTGCTGTTCAAAAGTGTTCATGATGCATGATAAAATAGATTTAAAAATAATGTCAAAAATAGAAAGGGCAATTGAAAAACTTCAAAACTATACTTCACTCCTCAAAAAATACCTGGTTCCTTCAATCCATTCTCATTCTCTTGCCTGATTGTTGCTCACAAAAACATCAAGATTTTTTCCCTGAGCTTTAAACAAAGGCAGTAGGAGGCTGTGTCAGCTGTTACCTCCTAATAGGTCTCACTGGATAATAAGCAGGTACAATATTTTCCCCTTTTTTGCTCATGTAAGACTCTAAGCCTGCATTTGATTGAAAGGCAGGAAATTGACTGAAATAAAGTTGGCAAAATTTCATCTTCATTAAAAAAGGCTGACTAGTGGTAGTGAAAACAGGAATTAGCAAATTATCTCAGCCCAAAAAGTTCATACCAACACTCAGTCCATGCAGTGACCAGAAGTACAGTGTAAATGAATGTGAAACCAGCTTTTATTCTTTATATCACTTCACAAAGTTTTCTCTTTAGTCTCTAAGAAGAAATTACTGCATTTAAGTTTTCTGTCTATTGTTTTCATCTTGGTCAGTATTGATACTTGATATAATGATCCACTAATTTGCAGACATTATTAGGAGTACGATATATAGCTTAGCTTTATGTAAACACATCAATTTAAACAAAGCTTCTGTGGCAGCAGAGTCAGGGAGAACCTTCTATTGCTCCCCACCAAAGGTGTCACCTGATCTTTTGGAGAAAAACTCTTTAAGATGCCACTGCTAAAGAAACCTGAAGTCTACCAACCAAGCAAATGAAATATTGACAACTAACTAGTCAACACATGCTTTATAAAAAAGAGGGACAAAGTAATTGCAGTTTGCTTGATCCAGTAATAGAGAGGAGAGGAAGCTTCAGAAAACTGTTAAGAATGAGGAGACAAATGGGTTAGAAGCCTGAAATTGAAATGCTTCAAACTCTGTGTTTGAAGAATGAGGGGATCCAAAGGCAGAACACTCTGCTTCCAAGGGTCTGTGTTAAGACAGGAGGGGAAGCCTGACGGTCCCTGAAACAGTATTTCATTGTAATTCTTTTCAGTCTGTCATAATTTATGGGAAAGACTGTAAGGCAAGTTCAGGGTCAGTGATCAGAAACATACATGAGTTATGGTTCCTGCTTATGCCCTTGCTAGCCTTAATTTAACTTGGCCTCACAGTTACATTCTCCCAAGCACTTAACTTTTAACCATCCACCTTAAAGATAGAGCAATTAGTGATTTTTAAAAAAAAGAAAAAAAGAAAAAAGAAAAAAAGAAAAAAGAGAATGACTACATTCCTGAAACATCTGGAAAAGAGAGGCCTCTACTCAAGGATATTTCAGACAGTGGGATGCTTCAAATGAGAAAGAAAGAAAAAATAGGTCATTGATATATATGAAAATAAACTTTTTAACAAAACAAATTTTATTACTTGAACAGTCCTTCATGTCAAGAAGCATAACAAAGTTTGTTCACAAAATTCTACATTTGAATGAGTTATGACTTTTGATATGTATTTTCAGTAACTTGTGAAACAAAATAGAATCATATCTGAGAACAGGAAAAACCTAGTAAGTTCATTAAATTTCATTCTCTACACATATAGATTTTCTTTTTCACAAAATAAACTTGTCTAAACTAAAGTTAGAATTTAGAACTTAATTACTTTTTTTGGGAAATATTATTCCATACACTGCATGCTACAGCTATGTTATCTGATTATTTTTGTTTTTAATAGCATACTTACAATTTTCCTTAATTTCCATCTAGTTTTCTTCCCATGTGTTACTCTTATTTCCTCTTTCTTGGTGTTCCTCTGAATTCCATTCAAATTTTTATTATCTTTTTGGCAGGAAAGTGCCAAAACAGTGTGAATCAGTCCAGGTGTGGTGGCGTGCAAAGGAAGCTACATGGTGCTGTCCCATGCTGTGATTCTTGCTGACCATGGATCCCTGCGAAATTCACTGACCATCTGAAAATTCTGTTCCATTTGAAATGTACCTCTTTTTCACTGTCGATAATTTTGACATGCGCTTACAATGACCAACAAGATTATAGCATTATATGTTTCAGTATTGCTTAGTTTTGTAGTTCCAAGTGCTCTGTCAAGTTACATCAATTAATATTAAATACAAACACTGAACGATTCCATATGATTTATTTTCTGGACAAGAAATGGATTCATATAAATACATTCTGATACGATTCCCCTGAGTTGATGCACAGTTTGCAAACCTCTACAGTTTAGCCTCAACTATGTTCACTAATAAAGAAGATGATGTTTGTAATGCTATGGAAATTCAGAAAGAAAGGCTTAAATTAATTGGTTTTGTTCTTTGGGTCAACTATCACCTAGAAAGAGAGAAATTTTAAAGGCATTTTTTCTAGAATTTTCTTTGTCATTTTTTAAAAAATTAGGATTTTAAATATCTAATCCGAATAGGTTTTTCAACTAACAGAAATACCTGGACTGGACAAGAATAAACTGATTTAATTTAGAATCCTCATTTTCAGTGAATGCAAGTAACTGCATTCTTATAACAACTTTTTCTTTGAATGATGGGAATATTTTCTACACTTTGTCCACATAAAGCTTAGCTTTAGAGATGAGAAAAAATATATGCACCTTTTATTTTTGTATATGCTGAATCTCAATAACAATTTTTCAGAACACTTGAAATGTAGGGTTTTATTGTAGCTGTCTTTTGGGGTTGCAAATTGTTAACATCTGCCTTTTAGTATCATTTTTTACAATAGTCTCCTCTCTAGATATCCGGTTAATGACTGTAATTTTCTAGTCAGCTGCTATCTGTCAAGGTAGTTTAAAGGTCACTTCTTGCTATGTATTAGAGAACCTCATGTAGAAAGTGGGCACAGGTTCTTTACGGCAAATAGAGCTTATGCTTGGATTTGCTTTGTGTTTGAAAACAGGGAGTTCAGCAGCCCCAGGTCATATGGATCTTTCAATTTCACTCTCCTTTGTTGCTTGATCTTTGGTCATACACTTTTCTGTATGTGTTTTTTTCTGGTGACAGCTTGCTACTTCATTTGTTATCCCTGCTGTATTCATAAGATATTCCTTACTCATCTGTAACTGGTAACACTGTGTTAAACCAGAGATGTAATTTCTCACACACTTCTCTCTTAGCAATCTCATTTTCCTGGGTTTTTAATTCAATTACAAATGTCATTGGAAACAAGCGGTCTTTTCAGTGATATTTACAAATGTTATGCCATAAAGAAAATGAAAGAGTTTGTGTATTTATAACTTTGTTTATAAGCATTGAATTATACTTTTCAGTGGTGACTAAAAGAACAGCTGCACATTTGCTTTGGAAATGCCTACCATTCTCCCTTTCCCAAGTATTCACTAGTATGACTTAAAACTGAAAGAGTGCATTTCCCCCAGGGCTAAAATTACACAAAGGTAAAGAGAACATGTTTAAGCTCTTTTAGTGCAAAGGCAGCCTTACATGAGGGATCTGATTCACATTTGAAGCATACTTGGCTGAAGGAATAATGATGCTATCTTTTGCAAGCTGAAAACATGTCACCAAATCATGGCATTGCTGAGTTCAGAAGGGATCTCTGGAGGTCACCTGATCCAAACCCCCTGCTCAAGCAAGGTCACCTTGACCAGGTTGCTCAGCACGTGGTTCAGTTGGGTTTTTATTATTTCCAAGGACAGAGACTCCACAACCTCTCTAGTGATCAATCTCCTTTCCAGTAAAAAAGTTCTTATGTTTAAACAAAATTTCAAGTATTTCAATGTTGTGTAGAGAGTCACAAGCTTTTACAGATATGCATTAAACTAAGCTGTATTCATTAATAAAATAGATTTTAAAATACAGAAACTGAGAACTTAATGAAATTTATTCAGCACAATTTAGTTACTTAAGCCTTGTCAGCAGGAGACTGATCCAGTTGTCTTTGCTGTTCAGTGGAATAGAACTCACCTGATCCTTTTGTGCAGGGACTCAGCTGTGAGAGGATTGCATCCTATAGGTGAAGGACATAGCAAATAAGAAAAGGCAGTGTTGCGTTGGGGGGTCTTAAGGAAAAAAAAAACCCCAAAAACTTAAAAACTACTCTAGACTTCTCCTAAAACTCTGAGTAAGTAGCTCACAGATGAAAAATCTATTGTCTTCACTTCTCTAGAGTAAGCTTTATAGGAATATCTTTGATGGTAGGGCAGACATAATAGGTTGAATGCCATGCACTGGAGTAGAAAAGGAAATAGAAAGAGGCTTTTATCATATTCACTGCCTCACCAGGCATTCTCAGAAAACTAGATTGAAACTGGACCTGTTCCAACAGAAGATGATGTTGGAACCATCATATTTCCTTTAGATTAAAATCCTTAAAGTGGGACTATATCTTTGCTCCCAATAAGATAGTGGAAAAGATTTAATCCAAGCTTCTTTCATTCTACTGCATCAAGCTGTTGCATTGACTTGTAAGATCATCATCACTACAGCCACCTCCCTATGGGGTTTTTATACCTCTAAATTCTGTCTGGAAGAGTTGAGGTTTGTAACATGATTTCTCTTCAGCACTTCATCTTGTTATCTTCATCAGTCCCTCTAATTTTGGTGATGAAGCTGACTAGTTGGTCTGTCTCGACCCCCTTTTGACAGGGAAAGGAGTGACCTACTCTAGGGAACTTATTTGTATAAACTTCTGTTCTGATCTGCCTTCTGAAAGAGTCTCTCTCTTTCTCTCTCCATTGTTTACCAAAGGAACTTAAGGAGGAAAGCAAATTAAATTTGTTAATGAACTCTGTAAAAAGCTTCTTCCTGCTTCTTGTCCTTAACTCAGGCTTGCAGATCCCACTAAGATTAGTTCATATAAGTAAAACATTGCAATATTGAGATTTACATTCCATTTTTGGTGTTAGCTCTGAGACTCAGTGCATCAGTTCCTTCAGTGTGTAAATTTTACAGTAAATTTGTTTTCAGCTGTGAAAAACAGGGTTCTGACAAACCTGTGTGTTTAGGGTGTCACAAACCACCAGTCTAACAAATTCCAAAGTCTACAAATGCATAAGTTCTTAATTAATTGAATGATTGAATAGTAGGTGAGAGATCTTTAACTTTTGAGAGAATACCTAAGGACTTCTGTGTTTAAAAACTCATAGAAAAAGTCTACATAGAGGTGGACATAACAATATTTAACAACTCATAAAAAGTAAGATACTTCTGTTATAGAAACCTTTCTATTGGAATGAAAGTTATTTGCACAGACAATTTCTGAAGAAAGTTAAAACACTGTTGAAGATATTCGTCATGGTAATCTAAGTTACCACCTGAAAGCGGAGTCACCATAGAAGAAACCTGGGCTAATACCTTTCTGGAAACTTATTCACATTAAGCCAGTGACCAAATCTTTCAGTGTAATAAACAGGAGCAGTTAGTAGAATTCTTTTTCCAGCAGTTGACTGGAAATGATGAACAATAATAGATTTTGCATATTGATACTAATATATTCAGGAGTTGGTGCTCTGGGACTAAAATGAATTCCATAAAATTGCTCACTTGTTAGCTGAATGGCACTAATGACTGACCTTCTTAATCCATATTCTGAAACTCTCAAATCAGAAAGGTCATCTCTAACTGCCACCACTTATTCATATGTATATTCTACAACACACTTACAAATGGGGCTGTTGTCTTCAGATTAATAGAAAACCAACAACAAAGACAACACTGTTTCTGGGAACACACTGTCTTGAGAATGGCACAAATCTTTGCATAATAATAAGCATTTAAATATTACTTGCAACAGCAATTACAATGTGCAAAACCCACTCAGTGGAAAATAGCACACACAGTTTTGTATCACATAACGTTCCTAGTAAAAATATCAGCTTTCAAATGCAGTGTTTTACTAGCTATTTAGAGGAAGAGATACCCATGAAACTGTGTCATTTGGGTATACAATATCAACCAACTCAATAAAACTGAGCTTTTGGGTTTAATGTATCTTTCAGTTTAGTGAGTTAGAATTAAAGAATAAAAAAAAAATATACCCTAAACTTCACCATATTACTTGGAATTATTCATACCGTTTCCCTTCTTTCAGTGTCTCTGCCCAGGTGTCTTCCAATGGATTTGTCTCTACTATTATTTTTCTTCCCCTTCCGGTCTCTCCTGCAATAATCACATTGTATACCTGGAAGTACAAAAATGCCATTTGTCTTATGTCCTGGTTTTTAGCTGAAATAAAGCTGGTTTTCTTTTTAGTAATTAGAAAAGCAGTGTTTTAGTTTCCAGCCTGGGACTCGCTGTGA
>NW_010318690.1:0-13148 GCF_000700745.2 Antrostomus carolinensis | reverse complement strand
ATTCACTTGCATATTTTGTTACTGTTATCATTATCTTTACTATTTTAATATTAGTATTTTTTTAAGTTTTCTCTCTATTATTAAACTGTTCTTATCTCAACCTACAAGCCTCCTTTTCCTTGTCCCCCCAGTCCTCTCCCCTATCCCCTGGGGGTAGGGGGGAAGTGGGTGAACCGGCTGTATTGGCTACTGGCCAAGGGCTAGCCAAGTGAAACTATCACACCTTAGAAGGTGGACTATAAAGGAGCTGAAAGTTTTCTGCTTGCTGAAAATGCTGTACAACTCATATGTGCAGAGAACTTCAGCCTGTCCCTGTGACTTCTAATAATTTTGGAATCACTGGATGAAATTTGAGGTAGCTTAGGTATCACTCATGTACAGTCTATAGATTATTAGCCTTATTATTATTATTAGCCTTAAATTCAGTGGAGAAAGAGATAAGTAACCAATACAGCTCATGGAACACTGAAGTTAAAAGAAACTGTAGTTTTACTTTTTTTCAAAATTTTCCTTCTAACTAACTACCCCTACTTTTGACAGAAAACAGGTGAACAGATTTAATTAAAAGTATCCAATTTTCCTGTTCTCTTTGCTTAAGCTGTTACACATGATTTACCATACCTTTTCAAGCCATTTTATGCAGTAGAAATGGTCGTATTGGGGTCTTTTAACAAAACATTACCTAGTAGTAAGAAATCTTCCTACTATCACCCTTAGAGAGTAACCAGAGGATGGCTATTTTCCCATGCTCACAGTCTTTAAGTTGAGGCTTAACTCTGTTCTGCCTACAACAGGTGTGACAATCACAATCATCATTTACTGTTTAGTTGAGAGCTGACTTCCTATTACTTTGTTTGGATGTCTAAATGATGCTACTGGAACTACTAAATATTGAAAGCCAGCAACAAATCCAGAAAAATGCATTGCAGCATGAAATCTGGAATTTCAGTTTTTCAGCCCTTTGCCATAAATGAGAAAAAGAACAGAAAACCAGCAAGCAGGCACTCACAATCTGATACTAATACCTGTGATTTTTTTTTTTTTCCTGAACAGTTATTTTAATTAAAAAAAAATATCTGTATATTCTTAGGCAAATAGTTGCTATTTTTCTGATACTAATACCTGTGATTTTTTTTTTTTCCTGAAGAATTATTTTAATTAAAAAAAAAATCTGTATATTCTTAGGCAAATAGTTGCAGTCAGTCACTTTCCTTTTCTAACAGAAGCTTCTTATAGAGGGGACTCTATCCTTAGACTATGAGCACAAGACAGGTTTCCTTCCTTACCTGAGGATAGGGACTTTCTAGTTTTGATAACACAAAAGACACCAGTCCCTGGTGTTGACTTTGGTGTTGTAAAAAGACCAACAACCTCCTTAGATGTGGACAGCTTGTATTTGCACTTACTGTCACAGTGGTTCACCTACCTCCTCCTATTCACAATCAATTATTAAGATTTGAATTCAATGTCTATTGCACATCTATGTAGAAGACATCTCCTCAATTGCTAGACAGTAATTAAAATGAGGTACAATTTTTCCTAGCCTGATCATAATGAAATTGTGATTATGATATTTTGAAATGAAACTATGATAACTTGAAAAGCTATCTCATAGTATTTATGAAAATAATGTTGTTGATAGTCTTGATGCGATCTACCTTTTCACACTGTATACTAACGTATTTCCCAGATAGATATTTCTGTTGCACAGAATTTACATACTTGTTCAGTTTTATCCTAGCAACTTCAACTTTATCCAAATCTTCTCACAGTCCTGGGTCATGTTTTTTTATTAAACACTTTTTTCTCCCTCAGATCAAAACATAATCTGGTTAAAACATGAAAAGTTTGTTATATTTTCCTGTGAAATAATTTGGGTGCCAAGCACAATCCAAACTGCAGTCTTAAGAGAGACTATATCCCAAATGGGATGCTGACCATGGTTAAAAATATGCTGTGTTTTTCCAACAGAACCTGCCAGATCCCTGCTGATCTATCAAGCTTAGGAAAACACTGCACATCAGCCACCTCTCCTAGAAATTAGTGTGAGGTAGAAAAAAGTTATCTCCTTTAGTTCTATGAATAAGTAAAGTTATCTTCCTTCCTCCACCACCCTACTTAATTCTACATTTTTCTGTCCTTTTCAGAGAACTTCCCCTTTCAGTCTCTGTTCAGATGAGAAAAATTTTCTAAAGGAAATTAGTTGTGGGATAGCTGTGATCTTTAAGCTCTATTTGGTGTCTGATTAACTGCTTTCCTATCTCAAGAAAACACTCCCAAACACACTCTAGATGTTTTTTTTTCTCCACACCTGCAACTCTTTGAATTAGATTATTTTAACCTAATGCTTTTTTTCACTTCTGAAAGTGTCACAAACTGCATCTTCTTCTACTTGCTTTAACTCATGTATTTTATAGACAAATTTGGCTAATGGAGCTAAAATCATACATTAAGCCCAACACTCCACTCATACTGCAACCTGTGGCTTAAACTTTAGCATTAATACTGCTGGTTATGGCATAATGCTGTTCTATGCGTGGTCTTCCAGTAAAAGTTGGCTTTCTGTTTACTTTCAGTCTGTTTCTGTGGAATGGCAAAAAGCTTTACAGAGAACAGAGACTAGAAAATGCTTGTAGTATTTTTTCTAAATAAAATGTGACCTCAGCTTTTTAAAAAAAAAAGTTTCAAGAAGCATAAAATCTAAACATTACAGGCACAGGTCTAATAAACAGGCACTCTCCATATTCTTACTGTGTTCAGTGATGTTACTTATACTTTGTTAGATGGCTTATAGAAAATTTCTATATATCCTCCAGTTAAAGTTAAGGAAAAAAAGAATTCTTGCGGGTGATTTTTATGTAAAAATTTCTCTAACTGTTAAAGCACTGAATTTGATTCAGTGTTACATCAAATTTCCTGAATTCATTCCTGTACCATTAGTAAATTAAGCTGGAAATTATCACAATAGCAGATGGATTTACCAGCCTATTTAACTATCATGCGTATTTGGGAAAGAATTTCTTAAACCTCCCTCTTCCCCCAAACACCCTACCAGGGCTTTATTTTAACTTTAACTCTTTCATTGTAAAATGTATTTTTATAACTGTGTTTCATTATTCAGTCAAAAATGTTATTTAAAGTGCAATCTCAAAGCACAGCAAATATGCTAAGTATTATTATTACAAAGGATAGTGGCAACAAAGCTCGTATATATAAGGTCAAACAATTTCACCTCTGCAGAAATATTTGTGATATTTGTTAAACTGCATTGCCAAGTATAGGGTAGCCCAAATATAAAAAAAAAACAAAAACAAAAACAACAAACCAACCCCCCAAAAAACCCCACAACAGAAAAAAAAACAACAACAAAACAAAAAAACCCTGAAAAAACCCACACCAACCAAACAACAAAAAAAACCCCCCAGAGTCTGGTCTGGTGGTCACAGGGATATACTTAGTCATGTTTTGGCAGTTTCTTCTGGAATTATGATCTCAAGAAACCACAAAAAATAAGATAAAAATAAACCCGATATTTTCACAGTCACTTAACTGAATTATCATGAAATGTACAATTATAACCACTAGATAATAACAGTAATTAGTGGAACAATTATCAAACACATAACCCTTTATTAGAAATTGTTTTCTCTACAACCTTTCATTATCTTTTTTCCAAACAAGTAACTAATTGGTTTATGATTATTTACTGTTACCTATTTAACCTTTTTTTGATCAGTTGTTGAAATAGCCCACTGATATGGATTTGATAATGGCCTTACATTAATGCTTTTCAGAATTTTTTTTTTTTTTTGCTATGGAAATTCCAAGTTTTACTTTAAACTCTGGTTAGGGATGAAAATAAATATATGATGTACTTTTCAGGGAAGAGAGATGTGCGGAGAGATTTTTTTCCTATCAGGGTCTATTATCTTTCTTCAGTAGACTCTCAAATTCTCTGTGGCACAAGGAAAATAAATTTATCCCTCTTTAAAACTAGAAAAGAAGCTCGAAGTGTGAACATAAGTTGTCTAACACTACCTAACATATTACTGGAAGACGGAGGCAAGATATTTACTGCAGTTGCAGGGTGTTTTCAGTGTTAAATTAGTATATGACAAAATATATGGAATATGAAGATAATTTCAGGTACATAAATAATATAACATAAACATACTTTAAAGTGTTATGGCCATGTTACAAGGAAGGAAAAAAGAGCATAAAAGAATAGCATTTGTAGAAATTGTGAAACAGCACAAAACTAGAGTACCAGTAGAGAGCAGAATGAGAGATACATGAACATTCAAGTCAAATAGTTTATTCACTAGGCAAATAAAGAATTAACATGAATGGAACTGCTTTGTTTGGGAAATAAAAAGAATGAGTTTTATATTCTTAAAGTAAAACAACAACAAAAAAACTCAATTTCAAAAAATCTCTCAGATTTATACCCAGTTTAAAGACAAAAATATTGTAGTTGAGCATATACCCATGACATTCCAGCAGATAACTGTAAAAGCAGAGATTAGCATGAAATTCCAGGCAAAATATAAGGGACTTTAATTTGTTCAGGTCCAAATAATGGGCTTTCAAACCTAAGTTTAACCTTCAAAGTTCACTGTTGATTTCCTCTTTTTAAGGTTAGCTAATAAAGAACTCATCAGCCAAATTATCCAGAGATTGTTTCTTCCTCTGAATATGATCATCTCCAGGAGGCTGCCGTTGTTCTATAACAGCCCTTTTGCCTGCATTCAGTAACAGCAGGCATTGGGCACAGATTGTCCCTGTAAAAGATTTGCCTTTGGGTCTAGAAAGAGAATAACAATCCGTAGTGTCATAATATATTTGGCAGATCCTCATTGTTCCAGACTCTGCTCCTTCCTATGTGAGAAATGAAGCAAGTGCAAAGGAGCATGATTATATTTTGCAGTGCTAAACAAATGATTCAGTTATTAAATCACTGTCAAACACTTCTACTTTTTTCTGTTCCAAATTATCAACCTCTCTATATATTTTATTTTAGAATTGACTTTACTCTTTGGCTCCCTTGATATTTTATATTTGAAACTCAAGATGAACTGAATGTATGCATTAGTTTTCTTCACTGCTTTTGAAAACACAGTGTTAAGGAACAGTTATCAGCATTTATTGGAAATTAAGGACTTGGCCTAAAAATTTTGGTGCATCAATGGGAATTTAACAGAAATCTAGATGCTTTTGAATAAATCTTAATGAAATTTTGAGATTACTTATTCTAAAAATTTTAAATAAATATCTGATCAAGCTGTGTTCACTTCAATTTTCTGTAAATCTTTAGGCAATTAGCACTGCATAGGCCATTGGGTAAATCAACAAACAAGAAAATATGTTCGTTTACCCAAGAACTGCATATACAAATAAAGATAAAACCTAATTTCTTAGCATTTGACTACAGATAAATGTACATAGCATTACAGTTTAAGAATTTAAAGTATAGTCCGAAGACGAAATTTATGTAGAAAAATAAAATACACGGTCTTATTTGCTGTAACTACTTTTTTTTTCAAGCATTTTTTCTTCCATATATTTTTATTTAATGACAGTATTCCCATATAGTCTAATGTTTTCCAATGAAAAATATATTCAGCTATTCCACTCATTACCCAATCAATTGTTGAATAAATTATTCATGAAGAGTATTAGTATCTTTGACCTTTGTAAGATGGAAGACAGATAATGACCCCAAATAATTAGGAACTACAATTATGAATATAGAGGAAATAAGGAACAGTGTGACTGCACTTCAGATAGAATGTCTTGCAGGCAATAAGCTGCTCAGAAAAAAAAATTGCATTTGATTTCCTTTATGCAACAGAGCCGAGGGTATTTACAGGACAATAATGTTTTACTCTGTAGACAATTTCTAATTCCGGTACACCTTTAATTCAGAGAAACAAATCAATAATCAGTTATAATTTTTTACTTTACCAGTCAGAGTTCAAACAAAACAGCTAGCTAGCTCTTCAGGAGACTGCTCTCAGAAAAGCTATTCTCAGTGCATGGGCGGAAATTCACGTGATTCATGACATAAATATGTCATCAGTATCTCTTAGTATAAAATACCTGTGCATCTCACTAGATGACCAGCATATATTGTATGTGAATCTTGCCACTGGTATACTTTCTTTCTTGTGGATATATTTAGCAAAAGTAACTTCTCAATTTTCTAATTTTTATCTTTTTGAATTTTATCCTTAATGAATATTCCTTATTTCCCAATTGTTGTATAACTTTTTACTACTGTAGAAATACTTGAATGTACAAAGCTGTGCATTTATTAAATCTGATCCTGAAACACGTCCTTTCTGTAGCCAGGTAATGGCTAACATTGCATTTCAACATTCTCCTTTCAGATTCCATGAAACTGTTTCACCTGTGTTCTGCTTAACAGATAGAATCTCAGCTTCCATACTCGGAAGCTTCCAAAGCTTTTGACTTATTTCCCACAGAAGCAATAAACTTGAGAGTCATATTTTTCTACCTAATTATGGAAGAATTTTACTGTCAGATGTGGTAAGATTATTTTCCTTACTACAGAGGTATTGAGAATTTTATCCAGGATATGGTATGTAGATGTAGAATCCTTGTTCAAATTGCACATAAATGCTTACAAAAGGTCTTCTAAAACATAGTAGAAAATGACAAACATTTTCATCCAACTTCTAAACCTCCCCCAGCATATTAAGTGGGACTATAACTCTTTACCATTATATTTGAGAAGTCACTTTAGAAATGCTAGAGAAAAAGTGTTACTCTCTTGCACACAATAATTTTTGGGTTTTGTCTTTTCTTTTTTTTTAAGTAATCACTCTTGCATTTCACTGCTTTTGTTCTCTTAAATTTTACAGAAATTTTGGGAACACATGTAGGAAATTATTAACATACAAGTTAAACTAAAATTTTAACACACAGATAATTTCCTGTGATGTTACTGCAGTGGTCACCAACAGCAGAATCTCTGTATACTCTGCCAAAAGACTCAAAATCTATAACAGAACAAGAATTACATGGCTTCTAGCAAATAGCTCTATTTCACTTTCAAAGTTAATTATAGAAAGAAATGAGACTAAGGTGAAGAAAGACAGGCTTCCAGAGGTCAAACAGGTATTTGCACTCAGTAGCTTTCTACATAGTTCTCTTATTCTTTACATGTCTACGTCTGAAAGAACAAAGACCTTGAAATGGGGACTTCCCCATTTCAACACTAATTACATGGCAAATTTTACAAAATGTATATGTTGAAAAAGGTAAAGAACTTTCTCAGGGGTCACCTTTAACAGGCATGTTTATCAAAGAAACAGCCACATTGCTAGTTTGTTCTCCTTTTTGCTAACTGCACAAAATTGTAACTGTACGCTGCTTCTTTTGCAAAGCTCTCTGAAGTATTACAACACTAAACTCATAAACCCATTGTGGCTTGTGGGGCTGGATGGCAAATGGAAGTTAAAAGTCTTCCAGTCCAAAGGTGCTGAACCACGAATACCGATGAAAGCCTCTTTTTTTCTGAATGTCATCAGCATTAGAAGTTAATTTATGGACTCGTTTTCTTGAAGTGCAGACACTTAATCTGAATTCACTGACAGGCTGGCAGTTTTAACAGAGTTGGGTATCAAAGTTCTTCTAGACTGAGAGGCAGGAGAGCAGCTTCCTTGATTACCTGATCAATATTCCACTTCAGCTGAGATACTTGCTACTGGTTATTTTACCTCTTGACTATATTTTGCTGCTTCCTGCTTAACATTTAAACTGTGTACCTATCTAATGCAAAACCAGATGCAGAAAGATATGGACACTCTTTTATTCACAGATTCTAAAGCATTTTTGACTGCTATGTCTCTGAAAAGGTTTGCTTTATAAAAAAAGTAAAAAGGACTCAATTCATCCATTGAATCTCTAATTCAGAAAGAAAAGAACAAGGAAATTCATTTCAGGTCAGGGTTTTCAGGTTTGGTTGTGTGTTTTTTTCTTTCAACATCTTTTAAAAAAATGAACTCAAAGCACATAGCTGGGCTTAAGGGGATAGGAAGCTAATCTGGACCTCATTTGGAGTAATTCTGATAACACTCCATTGAGGGACTAAACAGGCAACAACTGAACTGCTGGGTTCCAGTTTTGACTGGGCCTTAATGTTCTAGTGTTGCTTTGGGCACCTTTTTTAAAAATGTCTTTTTCCTCCATTGCCATTCTCTAAAACAGAGATACGTATCCTGATCAATTTAAGGTACGGTACGGTGTTCACTAAGAACTCTCTCTTTCAAGAACTGAAAACAATGTATGATTAAGCCAAAGTCCCTCTTCAGGATCAGTAAACCTTAGGAATGTTGGCATATCGTGTTTTCACTTGCTCCCTTAAAAATGGAACCTCCTTTGTAGAATCAGAATTTAATGAACAAAATCATACCAGCCTCATGGAGAGTAGCTCATCCCTACTATTCACTCTGTGAGCTGAAAGAGGTGTTATGCTCATGCTTGAGGATGAGGGTTGACCCAGGAAATTATGCTGGGACATATTTGAGTAAGAAACCTTGTTTTGAAGTAAATTATTTAAGATATTAGATTAACAGTAGAATTTTGTACTGTTGCTAAAGCAAATATGAAACCTATAGTTATGTCATCACTACCTGCTGACACCAATGACTCTCCCTGCGTGAGTAGCCTGCAGGACAGCAGGAGATAAACAAAAATGTAAAAGAGTAGGATAATGAGTGAAGAAGAGAAGCATCACAGGCAACTGGCTGGTGGAGTTAGGCTGACATTCACAAGCATTAAGAAAAGCAGATAAAGATAGCTTTGTCAGGAGGGCTAACCAATTCCAAAATGCTTTTTTTTTTTTTTTTTTTTTTCTCTCAAAGCCTGCCACATGTCCAGCTAACAGATTCCAATGTGCTTTTTGTTATGAGTTTGCCACATTTCCAAATGAATCCATGCACATTGGGACTCTGTTGGTCGAAATTATTTATCGGCCATAATAAGCATGCTTGATTGCCAGGGTTTGCCATTCCAGAGGCCAAATCAAAGATATGGTATTAACTTCTTTCTAAGATGCAGCAACCAAGGCAATAGAAGAATGCAAATAAATCAATTCTACATGCTTAAGCCCATCTCCTCGTCATGCATGCCTGGTGATGGAAAATGATTTTTTTTTTTCTACCCTGCCGTATCATTCTGAGGTATGAAAAAGAGATTTTTGTCACAGTAATGAAGCACAGGAAAAGAGAGCTTGTTATAAACTGATTACAGTTTAGATTGAAGGGCAAGTTTTCATTAGCTTTGTTAGATTGGGCATCATCTTTAAACCAGAGTAATTACCAGAAAAAATTTCTGAAAGAGAAGCTGGGTCCAATGTACGATGCATGAAAGTAAAAAGCAAAAACCTAATGAGTACAAAAGAAAAAAAGAAGTTCTTACCTTATGCAGAGCTAAATCTACACCAATAAAAAATGTGAAACTTCTCCATTAAGACACTCAAGAAGTAAGGTAGATATCCTATTTGAGAACCAAATAATTTTTTGTTGTTGTTTCTTACTGCAGTTAGCTACTCAGTCTTTGTTTCTCCAAAGTGTCCAGGGGTATACATCTTTTTTTCCCATCTGCAATTACACAGGCATTTGTAGCAGGGTTACAAGTTAAACTGGTGGCCATGTAGTTTGCTTAAAGTCAGAAACACAGTGCATATAGCTAAACCTGGCCTTAGTGAAACTTCATGTATCTACTTGCTTTCACAGAGATTAACCCATTATAATCTGCATAAAACTAAAGAAACTGTTAGAGACTTTATTCCTTTCCTCAGGAAAAGGCCAAACAAAAGATCTTTATTTCAAACACTCAGAAGAAAACTTAAAAAAACTTGCTTACTCAGAAATATTTAGAGAATTCTCTAAAGGACAAATTGTTCATAAAAGGAGAAGTAGTTCTCTATAAAATAGATTAAAGGCTGTAAAGATGGTATCATTAATTCTCTTACAATTCAATCTCATCTTTATAGAAAGCACCGTCCCTCTCCACTCTATTATGTTTTAGGGTCTGATTTATGAAATAGTCCCAGGACATTAATGATGCTACAGGTAACAGTTGTAGTATTTCAAGTGGTTTACAGTGCTGCTCTAACCATGGAGTAGATTTTGTTTGAACTCCATTGCAATTTATTCTTCATTGTGTAATACTTGCTTTGGAGAGCACTGAGCAAGACATGCATGGTTTCAGTCAGAATACTTCATAAATTTCTTTCCTCCACACTTTATCCTCTTGCCCTGCTCTCCAGTGGTCACCCTTTAGTCTTCCCTAGGTTTCCTTTCTGCTCACACACCTTTTGTCTTGCTCCAAATCTGGAACAGCCTTCATATTCACATACACCAGATGCCTTTCTCCACATTCTTTAACAAATCTCCCCATCTTCTTCTCTCATCATTAATAATCCTCCTCAGCTCCTTTTCAAGTGTGGCCCTGTGTATGTGGATATACACATACATACAGACAATATTTTTTCCTCTCATATTTAGATAGCAGTTTCTTGCAGGCGTGATCCACTGAGAGAAGGAATAGTTTCATAGATATGTCATTTAAGAGAGGCCAGATCACCTGGGTTCTGAGCCTCACTCAGCCTTATTGTTCCCTCTTCCCTCCTCTGTGATGCTTAGCTTCTGTCTCAGCTTGAACAATCTCAATGGCTCTTCATAACAGAGCTTTCTTTTACATATCAATCGCAGTGCTGATACTACAGCACCTTTTCCAGGAGCGTCCTGATCTCACTTTGGGCCTTTACAGATTACGATGATGTAAACAGTATCAGATTTAACTGCAGATTTGCAAACTGAAGATCACGTGAGGAATGGCAAGAAATTTTCTGCTCCTCTAAAATAATTTAATTTCCAAATAACATTTTACCATGACTCATCTTGAAAAGCTGAAATCTTAAAGTGCAGTATAGGTAAATTCAGAACAGCTACAGGGATGCTCTCAATTATGCCTTGTGTTACAAATGCCCTTAGTATGACCTAAACATTCTTTCATGTGTTCTTCTCACTTCTTTTTCCCTGTCTGTTAAACTATATCTATCTTATCACACCATAAAGTGTCACAGAGAACCGAGATGCACCAAATTTCTCCAAAACAGAGCTATATCTATGTCGGGATCCCTTCGTACTAAAATAGCTGATGTCATTTAGCCACAGTAGCTGGTCCTTTCCCACTTTCCTCCCTAAAGTCTTTCCTTGTGGAAAGAAAACTGGTTGCAATCTAATTTTACTTTGAGAAAGAGACATTAATTGAGAAACAATTCTATTTGTTCTCTAAAGAGGCTGCTGAACAAAATTATATTCATTTTCTCACTCTAGATTAAGCAGATCTGTAGTATATGCATGTAGCTGAAGGAGCTGCATGCTGAATATTTCACTATGTTCAGGCTGCAATCTAAATCCTTTATAACAGAAGTCTACACAGTCATTAAGAAATCAGGTAACTTGGTAAGAAATTTTCTCTTTGTTTTGTCTATTTTTTCAAAGTATACTTGCCAAAGCAATTTTTTCTACTTTTGCCTCAAGACCTTCTCCAACTATATGTATTTTTGTGTGACTCGTTAATACTCAAACAAGTCACAGTGTTCGAAAATCTATTAACTTTTTTTCCAGGAAGAGACTGAATTTTCACTAAAAACAACATTTTTGTTCAGTACAATACCTTTTTTCCTGTTAAGAGCTTTATAAGACTTAATTAAGTCTCAAATCACTCCTATAGATTAGAGAAACAATATTATATTGTTGATTTGTACTTGAGCACGAAGCTGAAGTTATTGAAAGAAAGGATCTTGATCCTGAATTTCTCAAGCAAGATTTTGGGTCATCACTGTACAGCACAGAGTAATTACTTTTAGCTTTTGCATTCATTGAGGATTAAATAGGACAGAATAGTGCCCATTGCAAAGTGCACTCATGGATTTGTTTATTCCCACATGTTTCCACTTGATTAACATCACAGTATTTGTAAGGCAAAAAAATGAAAAGGAGATATCTCAGTAAGACTAAGATCCTCTTTCTCATTAATATTAAACTTTGCATCAAAGTCTTTTCAAAAGACTTTCTAAAATAGTCAGTGCAAATGATCACACATATATGGTCTCTATCCATTTTCCTTGAACAAAACTGAGAGCAAAAGTGTTACCTATTCTTCTATTGCAAGTTTGTATGACATAGTCACTGTACTGATTGCCACAGACATCCTGCTTCTTCCTATTACTGCAGAATCAAGTTTTCAAAGGTTGCTGGAAGAATTTAACCCCAATAGATCCTGCTATCAAACTTCACTTTTTCATGGTTTGTTATTTCTACTGTGCTTGACACTCTGAAAGCAGAGGTCAGGGCCCTATTAAGACAGGTTACCAAAAGCTGGAGGAAAGTGAATTCATACCACCACCACCATTAGATGCAGTGACTGCACTAGCCTCTCACTGCGTATTGTTTAAGTCAAACCTTGACCCAGAAGCACAAAAAAAAGAAATTTTACTGCCTTCTTTATTCCCTACTGATGGAAAAGAAAGCCCTGCCTTCTATTTACAGTGTCATAAATCTAATACCCATTACAAAGAGTATTTTACAAACCATAGGCCTTAGAATTTAGGCCAGGATTTATCATATTGTGCAGAACTATTCACAGCCATGAACACCAAGTCTGAGAAACAGACTCAGTGTCCACATAAATATTAAAAAGGAAAAAAAGCCTAAATCTCTACATGAAGATGCCTAGGCCTTCAGAGCTTGCCATAGGGTGTGAAGAATAAAGACACAGCTCCAAAAAAAGTTTTTACTTTGCTTCAGTATAATAAATACTCTATTATCCAGTAATTTGGCTATCTACTGCTCCTTATTCATAGCACTGATACCTGCATCAAAGGCAGATTATCTGGGTCTTTGCCTTTCATAAGCAAAGGAAATGTTAGAAAGTGACAGGGAATAGGCAAACCAAAACACCTTAGCAAATAGACTGAGGATCTCATCTGCTGGGCCAGCATTAGGGCAGAAGAGTAAAATCCATCCTCACACAGATAAGGGGCAGGGTTGGGGAGTGTCATGAACAGAACAACACAGATATGTCGCGGTGGGAAGACTCGAGCACTCAAT
>NW_010318689.1:0-5574 GCF_000700745.2 Antrostomus carolinensis | reverse complement strand
CCCAAACCATTCTATGATTCTATGACCTCTTCAGCTAAATTGAGCCATGAATAACAGAAAAGGGAAAAGAAGGATTTTTGAGCTGAATAACAACTTCCTCTTAATTACAGTCTGTGATAACCTTATAACAATCCCTAGTATGAATGTTGTTACCTTTTCTTATTTTACTGAGAATTTTGTTATGTTGGTGTTCTTGCTAAATCCTTAGCTCTTAGAGTCAGGGACTCTCAGATATCTGTGGGGTTTTTTTGGGTTTTTTTTCAAAAATGCAGAAATAAGATGAAAAACATGACTAAAAAAACCCCTTGCCAGTCACAAAATGTGCAAAATAATTCCATTTGGGGATGGGAGGAGGTGAGGTGTCTGGTTTTTAATTGGACATTTAGGATTAGTGATACTGAAAATCTGAAATTAACACAGTAAAGAATAAGGAAAACAGCTCTGCGTGTGTATGTACTTGATGCATTATACATGGTGCTACGTTTTCAGGCATACAGGAACTGAATCTTAAGACTAGGACATGCTTAGCCTCTCAGCATTAAGCAAGGCTAAAGTTTTGTATGTTTGAAAGAGAACTGGAGCAGAAACGGGCAGAGGTTAAAAAGAATCAAACTACAGTTCTGTTTTAGAGCATCTGTGGTCAGATACTGAGACATTGATTTGCTTGTCAGTGTTCTAATTTTGGATTATCTTAATGTTTTCTCTTTCAATTAAATGAAATCCCTTCAGCCTAGCACTAGTGGGTTCTTGCCTGTTTGTTGTTAGTAAGCTGTTCACAAGGCTATATGCCCTCTCTGGCCTGTCCTCTACTCTCATAAAACTATTTCTTAGTTTACAAAATACTGATTTGATCATATTGCTACGTGTGGATTTTAGCATTTCCCCATGTTTTACAGAGAGACTTCCAGCTGCTGCACACTCAAATATATTCTGCCCTAACGAAGTGGCTGCAAACTGAAGGCTCTATGCCTGGCTTGCCAAGGCATGTAATATCACTGGGGAAATATCTAGGTACCAGGACTGGCATTTCTACATTGGACTGGCAGGCTAATGTCTGGAAGCCTTTTGCATCATATGCTTCCACCAAATGTTTTTCCAGCAGAAGTATGGTTGCTTCAAAGAAGTGATAGGTTATTGTACAGTAACTCTGAACTTGCATTTTTCCCCTCTGGGAAATGCTGAACAGCAGTATATGGGGGTTATTTTTTTAAAAACCTCTGCTCTAGACCCCTTATATTCCTTGGTGTCAGTCCAGACCTTTTCTTCTTCCAAGACAGACTGAAGCTAGATTCATTCAGCTAGTTGTTTCAGTCTTCAGGGAAATACAAACATTGTGCCTCAGCTATCCTAAGGAGGCTTTTCACAAACAGTGTCAATAGAGAAAACTAGGTTTTGATGTAGGCAGCTGCCCGGGGCGGCAATCTACAAGAGCTGCCATTCACCCCAGGAAGGGACAGGTGTTTCCTCACAGCTCACCTGCCAATGAGGTTAAACAGCGCTCACTGCTCCCAGAAGTAGATTTTGGGGTTTGTAGCTACACACAGGGCCAGACTTGCTGCTGTTCCTGCTAAGGAAAGGGCTGAGGTGAGAGGGACGGTGGCCACTTTGAAGGAGAGTCTGCGATCTGCTGATAGCAGCAGTCACTACTCTCTCACTTCTTCCCTGGTGCTGCTCTCCCATTGCTCTCAGCCCTGAGCCTGCTCTTCATCTTCATGTGTTGTGTCCCTCAGCAGGAGCAGAGGCTGCTCTTCCTGCTAAGAGGGAGAAGGTACCTGGGAAGGAAGACAGCAGGGATCTGCTCATCTTCTGAGCAGATCATACTTGAGGAAGAGGCACAAGGTCACAAATACTGATAGGTCCCATAGCTCCCAAAATCTCCACAGACCCCACACAGCCCTTTTTTCATCCTCCCTTCCTCTGTCCCAAAGCCCACTGACTCCTTGGTCCTCCTTTCAACCGTGCTTCAGATCTACTGCTGTTTCCCAGTCCTTTCTCAGCTGCTGCAGGCCAGCCTCCCCAAACCCTCATTCTGAGTTCAAGACTCCCTACTAGCCTCTCCTCTGCAACCTTTAGGCAATGCTTGCAGGTTTGGTTTTGCTTTTTCTAATCTCACTCTAGTACTATTCTGGTAGCTCCCACAGGATAAATATTATTTTATTTAATATAGAAATAGGGCAGTAAAACCTACTTTTGGCTCTAATATTTATTGAAGCCTTGAGCCAGTCCACATCCAGTTGTCTGGGGTTTATAGTCAGGTATGGGGATGTATTTCACACATAACTGTTCCATACTGACTTCCCTATGTAAACAAGTACTTAGGTCTTGCTTAGGCAAACATTTCTTTAGCTTATGAGCATGTGTGGGCACTTGTTGACTTTCATATTAATAGCACAGCATGTGTATGTCAATATTGAAATGATCTGCGATCTTCAGGGTAAAAGATATTTATGCCAAAGATAGCATTATGTTTTAGTATCCACACTCAGCATGGCTACAACTAAAACAACAGTTGTACTCAAACACTGCTAGATTTCTGGTAAGGATAGGAAGTTACTCTTGTCCTGGCCATAGAACTTTTTTTTTCTCTTTGAAAGATCCAGAACTAAACAGCTTCTATAGTTTTCATGTGGAATGTTGAATGCCACATAATCAGTAGCTGGCTCAGCTTACCAGGAGCATTGCAAAATAGTCTTCAGGGCTTTGTACTCTTGACATTTTTAGATTCAGTTTTGTGTGATCTTCCATATGTAAAGTAACTTGTGCACTGGCAAACAAGGACTCTGCTAGAAATGATAAAAGTACTTCAAAGGCATTCTCAAATGCACAGACCAGTACTACCAACCAGAAAGGCTAGACAACAGCTTGCTGGAGATAGGTCTCTGTCACAAAAATGTGCACCTCTTGGTTCACTGAATTCACTTGCTACATAGGAAATATTTAACTGTTAATTCATTATAGATTTTTCATGGGCTGGCTGAGCACTGCTTTCATAATTTACATTTGTGGATGTGGAAATAATACTACAAGAAAAACTGTACTAGAAGTTGTAAGAGAGAACAGAAAAGAACTACTTAGCCCAAATTTTTGCTTAAGCATATTCAGCACAGCATTCAGAAGTGTCCGTGAAACTGCTCATCATAGAAAATCGAAAATTTTAACTATAAGCCTCAAAGTAAGCTTTATACTCTTCAAGGCACTCTTTGAACATGTTTATCTACTAATGATTGGTACAGAGAGCCTCATTAATAGTTTATCATGTTGTAAGTACATTAGTATGCATTGAATGGTCAACTACTTGGAAATTTGTTTGTACAATTTAAAATGCAATTCACATTGTTTGTACAATGTAAAAATGTACAATGTGTAGCCTCAGCGCGGACTGGACAAATAGGAAATGCTAAAAAAAGGAAAAAAATTTCCTTGGGGTAGGAATAGGTACAGCCATCTAGTTCCCACCGCACCTTGAGTGCTGGGGCTCAAGTATTCTTTCTGAACAGAAATCACAGAATCACAGAATGGTTGAGGTTGGCAGGAACCTCTAGAGGTCATCTGGTCCAGCCTCTTGCTCAAGCAGGGCTACTTAGAGCCAGGTGCCCAACACCATGTCCATATGGCTTTTGAGTATCTCCAAGGATGGAGACTCCACAACCTCCCTGGGCAGCCTGTGCCAGTGCTTGGTCATCCTCACAGTGAAAAAGTGTTTCCTGATGTTCAGAGGAACCCTCCTCTGTTTTGTGTCTGTTGCCTCTGGTCCTGTCACTGGGCACCACTGACAAAAGCCTGGTTCTGTCCTCTTTGCACCCTCCCTTCAGGTATTTATATACATTAACAGGATTCCCCCCTGAGCATTCTCTTCTCCAGGTTGAACAGTCCCAGTTCCCTCAGCCTTTCCTCATGGGAGAGATAGTCCAGTCCCTTCATCATGTTAATGACCCTCTGTTGGACTCTTTCCAGTATGTCTCTCTTGTACTGGGGAGCCCAGAACTGGACACAGCACTCCAGGTGTGGCCTCACCAGTGCTGAGTGGAGGGGAAGGATCGCCTTCCTTGACCTGCTGGCAATACTTTGCCTAACGCAGCTAAGGATACCATCCACCTTCTTTGCTGTAAGGGCACACTGCTGGCTCATGTATGACCAGAGTTAGAGCCAAGCTCTCAACAGAGCCTGACTTAGGTCATGTTATTGTATTCATGTCATTTTCTGACATCTCTCCTGTGGTTTACTCAGACTGCAGTAAATTGGCTCCTCTTTTTTCTTTGGAGCCAGCAAACAAGGTATGAAAAGGTGACTGGAGTATAACTAGTATTGCCTTAAGTTTGAAGAGGGTTTGAATTGAGCTCTAAGATGTGAACTATCCCACATGTCACAGGGAGTGTTCATCCAGGAATCAATGGCATTACCAGTATGTCAGTGCCAGATACTTCAGTGCTGACTGAAGCAAGGGAGAAAAGACCATTTCAAGAGAAGCTATTTGGAGGAATAGCTCAGTTTCATGACATGAATGTGTGCATTTATGAGAATGCTACCATATAATTACACATACAAATTTAGCTTATGGAAGGAGACAAGCCCTGTGTGCCAGCATAGTCCACAAGTCTATCTGGGCTGCAACAGAGGGCTAATGCAGGCTAACATGGTATTATATATAGCTTGTGTTTTCAAAATCTGCAACACCTATTTAGGATCAGGTATCCACATCTCACTTCAGTAGGTCAAAATATTATGGGGATATGATGAAAAAATGGGTTTTCTTTTCATCCTCTGCCGTGTTATTGATAGATGGGATATTGTAATATCAAGATCTAGATATTAACTTATACGTAATTTGAAAATAAAGAAATTTTTTTTAATAACCACTTCTGGAAAAGCTTTTAGCCTTTCTTCACATCTAATCAGCTTTTGTGAAGTGGTAGATGTCATACGATGACATCTCTTAGTCATGGAATCCGTACAGGTGAGCTGTATTTCCCAGGCTAAATAAAATCCAAAAGCTATGAGACTACCAACCTATTAAAGCTTAATTTCATAACTTTAAGGTAGTTTATTCAAGTTAGGTAGCAAAACAACACCGAAAGGCCAAAGCAGTCTGTAATTCCAGAGCTGTGGCTGTTCCCAATGTACCACCACAGGAGAGGGGAAAGCGCTACAGTGAGTGGCTCCAATAAATATTCTCCCTTCTGTGAAGGAGGAAGGCAATGATGAAAAGTTAACCTTTCATATGCCTGTAGCTTGTAGTATGAACTAGGAACATCCTTTGCTTGAACTGTAAATCCGTTGCATAATGGGTCAAGTGAACAAAGGAGCCAAAATTGAGTCTTGAAACACTGTTGGTTTCTGGTGACAAAGGAAAATTTTATATTTTCGTAAAAGATTATTAAGGGAAGGGCTTATGTAAATGGCTTCCTGCTTTCTCACATGTAAATTTGTATTGGGTTTGTGTGGCAAGGTTTTGGTAGCTGGGGGGGGCATAAGGGTGGCTTCTGTGAGGAGCTGCCAGAAGCTTCCCCCATGTCCAACACAGCCAATGCCAATGGCTACAAGACAAACCCCCTGCTGGCCCAAGCCGAGCCCGTC
>NW_010318688.1:19117-21199 GCF_000700745.2 Antrostomus carolinensis | reverse complement strand
ACTCACAACATTCCATGATTCTATGATTTTGACAGAAATCAGTGCCATGAGTCTAGATGATCTCCAGAGGTCCCTTCCAACCCCTACCATTCTGTCAGTCCCCCCCAATACGTGAATTTCTATGCCCAACTCCACCTGCTCCACGCATCACTCAAGGCTATCTAGGCTTACCTGATGGCCCGCTGCTCCGCTCTCTACATCCACATCATAGCAGCCCCAAGGCCAGATCTGGGGGCCAACCGAAGTTTCATGGGGCTAACAAGAAATAATTTCATTTATCTGAATTTGCAGTACATCAATTTGCCTTTGTGTGAAGATCACCTCCTCTAGTCAGCAGATCCTTTTTAGCTTGTAATACAAATACTTTTGCAGCCTAGCATGGTGGTAGTGCCAATATCTGCGAGAAGATGCCAAAGAGCAAAAAGAGCAGGAGCAGCCTCTCTGGGAAGTGCCTGGCTTCAGCAGGTCTCCTGGGATGGAGCATGAGTAGTGACAGAACAAGGGGCAATGGTTATAAACTGGACGAGAGTAGATTTAGATTACATTTTAGGAAGAAGTTCTTCACTGTGAGGGTGGTCAGACACTGGAACAGGTTGCCCAAGGAAGCTGTGGCTGCTCCTCCCTGGAAGTGTTCAAGGCCAGGTTGAATGAGGCTTTGAGCAACGTGGTCTAGTGGAAGGTGTCCCTGCTGCTGGCAGGGGGGTTGGGACTGGATGATCTTTAAGGTCCCTTCCAACCCAAACCATTCTGTGATTCTATGTGCTGGTGTCTCCACAGTGGAGTAGGGCTGGAGCCTCCTGCTCTTCATTTTGAGGAATTCTGAACTTGTGCAGATACTTTGCATTTCCACTTCTCTCTCTTGGGGAAGCAGGATTGTTCATCATTAGCTCCTGGAGCACACAGACTTTCTCAGAAAAACTGTGTTTTCCAAGCAAGGATCTTCAGGAAAATGAGATACCTTATGAAAAGCTATCACAGAATCACAGAACCACAGAATATTAGGGATTGGAAGGGACCTCAGAAGATCATCTAGTCCAATCCCCCTGCCAAAGCAGGAACCTAAATGACATTACACAGGAAGGCGTCCAGGTGGGTCTTGAATGTCTCCAGAGAAGGAGACTCCCTTCACAATTATTTTTTTAAGTACTATAGACATGAAATAAAACATTTTTTATTAAAATATTGGCAAGCAAACAACAACAACAAAAAAAAAACCCGAAGAGATATTCTACACCAAAGCCAAAATCAACTCTGAAAAACTGCTAAAGCAGAAGACTTAACCCTCAGACTGTAATTTCTTTCCTCGGGAGAAAGCAAAGCCTCCAGAGCTCTCTGTGCAGAGGGACTACCGCAAAGTCGAGCATTATTTGATTTTATTGTTTTTGCTTCAGAGTAATCTAAGGCTGGGGACTGGATTTGTCCTTATCATATGACCTTTTCGTAGCCTACAAGTAGTGGGAAAAGGACAAACTCTGATAGTAAACGGACAAGATCTCTGGCTTTCTGCTGGTGGTAAAGGCAGTTTTTATCCGGCCTCGGCTCTGAGCTGCTAGGGAGACAAGAGCACAGTGATCTCCATTTATCCACTGTGATCTGCCATTTCCAGAGCTCCTGCCGGGAATCCAGACTATATCCCCAACGTGCTTTTGCTTTTCTTGCAATGGTTCAACAATCCCTCCTCTTTCTCCAGGAGCAGAAAGAGCCCTTTGCACCAACCACCCAGCTTTCCTGCAGATGCCCACACTTTTTGTGAGAGGTCCATTCCCATGCCTGGCAAAGAGGATTCTCCCCCTCTACTCCGCTCTCATAAGGCCCCACCAGGAATACTGCGTCCAGTTCTGGAGCCCCTGTCACAAGAAAGACATGGAGCAGCTAGAACGAGTCCCGAGGAGGCCACCAGGATGATCCGAGGGCTGGAGCACCTCTTCTATGAGGACAGGCTGAGAGAGTTGGGGCTGTTCAGCCTGGAGAAGAGAAGGCTCCGGGGAGACTTTCTAGCAGCCTCCCAGTACCTGAAGTGGCTACAAGAAAGCTGGGGAAGGACTTTTCATAAGGGCAGTTAATGACAAAACAAGGGGAAAT
>NW_010318688.1:0-18994 GCF_000700745.2 Antrostomus carolinensis | reverse complement strand
AGGTCAGGTTGGATGAGGCTTTGAGCAACGTGGTCTAGTGGAAGGTGTCCCTGCTGATGGCAGGGGGATTGGAACTGGATGATCTTTAAGGTCCCTTCCAACCCAAACCATTCTATGATTCTATGACCCTTAACATTTCATCATTCCCCCTCCTGTAATCAAACCCATCTTGTTCAGAAACATGATTTTTTTTCTTCAGAAACAGAAGGAATCACAATACACTGCAATATGTAAGTGTCACTGATCAGGTTAATCCACCCAAAGACTTTCACCTCCTGCAAAGCCCCAACCAGAACAGCAGTCTCCAGTGAGGGGCTTTCTTGCCCACTCCCCTGATGGGTTTTAATCTCACCTCTAGTCAACTGCTCCTTCGTCTCTCTTAAGAAAAACCCTGGGAAATACTCACTGTCTGTTCCAAAAGGTGAGGAACCAAAGGAAAATGGTCACATATTGAAAAAGGAAAGATAAATTGCTTCCTTGGGTAAATCGGAGCAGGTCAGTGCAGGCTGGTCTACCACAAAACCCATCCCTTCACACGGTGCTAAGGTGATGTGGGGTTCCAGTGGTGGGATTGGCTCATCCCTTAATGCTACTGGTGGGAAAAAAAACCCTTATATTTCATTTCCAAACACATCTGATAAGATACCTCTTCAAAGAAGCTACAAGGAGAGGGAATGGGTCAGATAAAAGAACCTTATTTCAGTATGTAGGAAGCATGAAGACCTCAAAAAAACTAGCTGGGCCTGAAATGTCAGCAAAATCCTTCCTCAAGGAGCACATCAGTAGGTACATCAGTCAGACAAGTCTTTCTTCCAGCATGCATGAGTGAATGAATACCTCAATTATGGTTACGTGTTTCATTGCACTTGACCTTAAGAGTCCAATGCTTTATATGAAGGAATTTAATTCAATTAGCACACCCATGGGATTTTCAGCCAGGCTATAAACTGACCTACTGATGTAGGACATTTAAAGGTAGCACAGGACACTGAAGTCCGAATGTGCCATCTTCCCTCGCTTTCCATTTGCAGTCCAAAAAAATAATAAAAAAAAAGGACATCAATGATCCCAGCAGAGGTGGGATTTCTTGCAAAACCAACCCAACATTTGTTTTTGCAGTTTTAAAGGCAAGAGATATCGGCTGCTATTCTTCAGATTTTCAAAGTATATTCAAGCACGGATGCATGAACGCACACTATTCATAACAAAAGGAGAAAGTCAAATCCATAGAGCAGCCAATAGAAGAGAGACAACACAACACAAGAGAGACATGGAGCAGCTAGAACAAGTCCAGAGGAGGCCACGAGGATGATTCAAGGGCTGGAGCACCTCTCCTATGAGGACAGGCTGAGAGAGTTGGGGCTGTTTAGCCTGGAGAAGAGAAGGCTCCAGGAAGACTTTCTAGTGGCCTCCCAGTACCTGAAGGGGCTCCAGGAAGGCTGGGGAGGGACTTTTCCTAAGGGCAGTTAATGACAAAACAAGGGGAAATGGGTTTAAACTGAAAGAGGGGAGGTTTAGATGAGATATTAGGAAGAAGTTCTTCACTGTGAGGGTGGTCAGACACTGGAACAGGTTGCCCAAGGAAGTTGTGGATGCCCCTTCCCTGGAAGTGTTCAAGGCCAGGTTGGATGAGGCTTTGAGCAACCTGATCTAGTGGAAGGTGTCCCTGCTGATGGCAGGGGGGTTGGAACTGGATGATCTTTAAGGTCCCTCCCAACCCAAACCATTCTATGATTCTATGATTCTATGAAGAGTCTTGTATTGGAATAAAAAGACAAGAGGCCAGATGGCCTCTTCTTTGCTTGACAGCCCACTGGAGAAGCTGCTTTGCAGGTTGTAGCAGATTTGTTCTCACATGGGTCAAACACAGTTCATTTATTTTGTTTTGAGGGAGGAAGGGTCTTGTACTGGACAAACGTGACGTGTTGGACAAGGCAATGTTCATGGGAACACTCACAGAATCATAGAATCATAGAATCAGAGAATGGTTTGGGCTGGAAAGGACCTTAAAGCTCATCCAGTTCCAATCCCCCTGCCAGCAGCAGGGACACCTTCCACTAGACCACGTTGCTCAAAGCCTCATCCAACCTGGCCTTGAACACTTCCAGGGAAGGGGCATCCACAACTTCCTTGGCCAACCTGTTCCAGTGTCTGACCATCCTCACAGTGAAGAACTTCTTCCTAATATCTCATCTAAACCTCCCCTCTTTCAGCTTAAACCCATTTCCCCTTGTTTTGTCATTTACTGCCCTTAGGAAAAGTCCCTCCCCAGCTTTCTTGTAGCCCCTTCAGGTACTGGGAGGCCACTAGAAAGTCTTCCTGGAGCCTTCTCTTCTCCAGGCTAAACAGCCCCAACTCTCTCAGCCTGTCCTCATAGGAGAGGTGCTCCAGCCCTCAGATCATCCTCATGGCCCTCCTCTGGACTTGTTCTAGCTGCTCCATGTCTTACCTGTGATGGGGTCTCAAGACCTTGACCATACCAGTTGTCCATTCTTTGCTCTGTTTCTGGAGCTGAAACACAATGCCTTGATTCTCTGCTACAAGACAATCCTAACCCAAGCCACTAAGGAGGACAGCCTGAGCACATCCACTCCCTGATAGGACCTGACCTTGCTCATGAAGTTTGGCCAGACTGGTCACACTGTGGCCAGTATTCTGACACCCTCCTCTGCCACCAGCTATCTCAAGTTCTTCTTGTCTGCAAAGGTGCGCACACACCCAAATAAAACTGGGCACAGGCTTCACCTCTGGGAAGCTGATCATCTACATTGCTAATGGTCAGCGGGATTTGTGACACAGTTTTGACTGATAGAAACTCACATTGACCCCAACAATTCCCAGGCAGTGACCATTCCCAATAGATGGCACAGGCAAATCGCGGCAGCTTGCTTCCCCTCATCCAGCATAGTCTTCCACCGCCAGACCAGCCACCTTCATGTTCCCTGGGAGATGCAACACAGTCCTTCAGCTTCACCCTACAGATACGTCACTCTGGCAGGTTACAACACAGCTCTCACATTACTCCAGATACTGAATAGAAGAGACCACAAATAGGATGATAGCCACTCATCAAAGTAGGCTCCTCCTACTTTGTCATTGAGGAGACCCAGGGCCTGGCGCTGTGTTATTCAGATGTGGCAAAATTTGTGCACTGAATTTCTTGGGTACCACAGGAGAAAAAGGATCTAAAGCTGCTGGAGAGTGTCCAGAGGAGGGACACAACATTGGGGAAGGGTTTAGAGGGGAAGGGTGTGAGGAGAGGCTGAAGTCATTTAGTTTGTTCAGCCTGGAGAAGAGGAGACTGAGAGGAGATCTCCTGGGGGTCTAGAACTTCCTGCCAAGGGGAAGAGGAGGGGCAGGCGCTGATCTCTTCTCTCTGGCCACCAACGAATGCCAGGAGCAGAGGAAATGGCAGGAAGATGTGGCAGGGGAGGGTGAGGTTGGCCATGAGGAAAAGGTTCTTCACCCAGAGAGGGTGGTGGAGCACTGGAACAGGCTCCCCAGGGAGGTGCTCATGGCACCAAGCCTGACAAGATTCCAGCAGCATTTGGCCAAGGCCCTCAGGGACATGGTCTGAATGTTGGGATTGTCCTGTGCAGGGACAGGAGTTGGACTCCAGCATCCTTGTGGGTCCCTTCCAACTCACAACATTCTGTGATTCTTCTGGAAGAGGGAGAGAGACCCCATGGTTGTGGGGAAATATGAACGGGGTCACTTGAGCACCAGAGCATCTGCACAAGGGACACTATCACTCTCCCCACAACTCATCAGAGGGTTACTTAAGGGGGAAGCAACACTAATCCTAACTTTGGAACAGCAAATTCCACCTCATGAAGAGAAAATTTAAAAAAATTTCCCAAGTCTGCATACAGATGTGTTTTTTTCCGAGGTGAGAAAGGAAGGTCAAACTGGATGGTCAAAAACGTTTGAAACACCCAAGCCACCACAAACTCCACTAAAACCAGTGGCTGCATCCCACTTCTCCCACATACAAGACACAGGTAACACTATTCCCCTTCTCTTCAGTCAGAATTTCCCAGCACAGATGCAGACGGGGTGTCCTTTACCATTTGCACATGCGAGTGACCAGTAATGCCTGTTGCACCTCAACCTTTGTACAGCATCCTGCTGGCTGTGCACCAAGATGAGTCTGTGGCCATGAAGGTCTGTGCTTGCAAGGCTGTGAGCAGAGAAAGAGGCAGCAAGGAGGGGAGACAAGATCTCAGAAAACACCGAGGAAATTCAGAGAACGGTGGGAATTACTGAGGCAGACGTGAGCCGAATATCTAGAGGATATTTCTGTTTCCCAAGTGTTTTTACTCCAAGGATAGCAGGGATGCAGCAAGGAAGCACACCTGGCAAGGTAAGGGGAGGCAGGGGCAGTGATTCCTCTCATCCCTCTCCAGGGTATCTGGGAGCTGTGGGGGTAAAAAAAAAAAAAAGGGAGAAAAACCATCCAGCGACCTCGCTGAAATTAGAAACTCAACAATGAACACACGCCACATACAACTTGCCCATCTCTGTAGCCATGGAGACGCCTACAAATCTGTGTCAGCCACAATCCGCTCTTCAGTTCCGAAAAATTGAAAGGAAAAAAGGAGTGAGTGAGGGCTGGGAGGCGGGAGAGGGAAGGGGGAATTCCTCTGCACTCTTTGGCTTTGATGTGCATCACGTTTAAAGGCGCAGGGGATTATCCGAGCCTGATGTCGGATAAAGCGGTTGGCTCTGTAGCAGCTGATGTGTGCTGGCCACGTTTCCCTCCAGCAGATCATCTTTTCAGCCTCCATAACAGCTGTGTTAAAACATCTTGGTGTGGGGGATGAACCCAACACTATGGTCATTCCCAGGAGGCTACAAAGCATCAGCATCATCCTGGAGGCAGTGGACTGAGAAAGCATCTCAGAGGGGACGGAAGGACCAGGAGAGCTGGGAAAGGAGGGGGTTGGTGCAGGGCTTCAGAGGGGAAATACCCAGGAAGGAGGTTGGTGGTCTCTACACAGCGAAAAGGGAAGAGTCAGAGAGGAATTCTTGCTGCTAGGATGGCTGTGGAGAAGACGAAGCAGGAAGGAGAAGGATAGGACCAGAGACTTGTTTCTTTTGCTCTTAGAGGTCACAGCTGGTGTTACATGAGCAACACACCCCAGGTTAGGCAGACTGTTGGCTGTCTCTATCTGCAAAGCAGCAAAAATACAGATGTCTATATTGTTGGACAAGACTTACAGCCTCTTGGACTTGTAAGCAGGTTCACGAGCGAGTAGGAGTGGCATATTGAACCTCTGAATATACAGGAAGATCATGGGAAGGTGTCCTTCCAGCTAGGCATGAGCAAACCAGGGGATATAAGAAACAAAGAATAGCCTTTCCCCAGATCTTCACAAAGAAAATCTCCCCCATCTTGACAAAACACAACCAACCAACCTACAAACAAGCACTGACCCCTCCAACACACAATCCCCACCCCTGATAACTACTAGGATTTGGGTTATATTTACTTCTTCTGCAATGCCTTTTATTTGGGCTACTTTTGGTTGGTTTGACTCATTTTGCTACTATGTACCTCAGTCCTATTTGTGCTGCTACATGGAGTTGAAGGCAACATATCATGTGAAATTAAAGGGCTGCAGGAAACTCAGTAGTACAGGGAGAGATGAGAGGACTCTGAAATCTTTACAGCAATTAAATAATATTGAAGATTACACCACCAATGCCAATTTACACAATGCCATCCCCAAATAATGGACCATCTACTGAGTCACAAAGCAAGGAAGAGCTCAGGGCTGTTCTCAGTCCTGCATCTTTGAAACTCCTTGGGTGGATCATAGAATCACAGAAGGGTTTGGGTTGGAAGGGACCTTAAAGATCATCTAGCCCAGCCCCCCTGCCAGCAGCAGGGACACCTTCCACTAGACCACGTTGCTCAAAGCCTCATCCAGCCTGGCCTTCAACACTTCCAGGGAGGAGCAGCCACAGCTTCTCTGGCCAACCTGGGACACTGGCTCACCACCCTCACACCAAACAATTTCTTCCTCACATCTCAGCTCCATCTCCTGTCTTCCACTTTCAAGCCATCACCCCTTGTTCTCTCACTCCCTGCCCTTGGCCAAAGTCCCTCCCCAGCCTTCCTGGAGCCCCTTCAGGTACTGGGAGGTCACTAGAAGGTCTCCCCGGAGCCTTCTCTTCTCCAGGCTGAACAGCCCCAACTCTCTCAGCCTGTCCTCACAGCAGAGCTGCTCCAGCCCTCGCATCATCCTCGTGGCCTCCTCTGCACTGGCTCCAGTAGGTCCATGTCATTATGGATGCTGTAGGATTTACCATCAAGGTCGTTAGGGGAAGCTGGAGATGTCCATTCAGACAGGTAAAAGAGACACAGACTATTCTGACCAGCTCCATTTGTTTCAAGAACTAACCCAATGAATTATCCACAGGTGACCAGTGCAGAAGCAGGATGCAGGCTGAAGCCATGATGATGAAAAAAGCAAGCTCAGTTCCCATCAATTTTTTTATGACTGGAGGGTGCTATTGGTCACAAATTCAAGATAACTTATCGAAAGCAACCTAATTTCCCCCTGCATTCATCCCCTGCTCCACGATGTTAATGACAAAACAAGGGGAAATGGGTTTAAGCTGAAAGAGGGGAGGTTTAGATTAGATATTAGGAAGAAGTTCTTCACTGTGAAGGTGGTCAGACACTGGAACAGGTTGCCCAGAGAAGTTGTGGATGCCCCCTCCCTGGAAGTGTTGAAGGCCAGGCTGGATGAGGCTTTGAGCAACCTGGTCTAGTGGAAGGTGTCCCTGCTGATGGCAGGGGGGTTGGAACTCAATGATCTTTAAGGTCCCTTCCAACCCAAACCATTCTATGATTCTATGTTCCCACTAATTTTACAGGGAGATTTGGGATAGATAAGGTTGAGATGTAAGAAGAATTTCTCCAGAAAAGGAAGACACTTGGAAAAATATCTCTGGAGCATGGATGCAAAAGAGAAACACACCTCACAGTGTAATAACAGAATGACCTACAACTCCTAATTCATTAATCACTTCTACGGAATAAGCCTTATTCCAACAGGGGTGAAATTACCTCGCTCACTGCAATGCACTGTCAAATAGGTTATCACTTGATTAAGGTCTAAGATGTGCATGGAGAATTTATTGAAATGGTCTCATTTGCTGCAATGCAATTAATTAGAGGAACATTCCAAGCCAGGTATATTTTTAATGCTATCTGATCACTCCTAAAAATATATATATATATATAAAAAAAAGAGAAAAAAAGAAGAAAAAAAAGGAAAAAAAGGAGAAGTTGAACTCATTTTAAATCAGGAAATTAAATGCATCAGTGTAACTCCTCTTTCTAGAGCACGGAGGTTCTGCTTTTCCTTTCGAAGAAAAATGCTTCAGAAAGCAGTTTGGCTGAATCTGGGATTTCCCCCCTCGGTGAAGTATAGCTGAAAGCAGCACTTGGACTGGAAGGAAGGAAGGAAGTAAACATGAACACTTGAAGTAGCCTGTTGAATGGAGATACGTGAACACCCCACCTTGACTAATTAGTAGGGCTCTAATTGTTACGTGCGCTGCAGTAACTTAACAATTAATTCCTTCATATTTCCAAAGCCATTGAAAGAGGCAAAGCATTAAATATAGATGCTAAATAAAAGGGAATAAATAGCAACCAACTCTTAGCTCTCCAGGTTTTCAGGCCCCATCAGCAGGGACATTCACTCGCTGCCCAGAGCAGATTCCTTAACTAAGACCCATAAGTGCATTATTAATTTTTCAGTAGTATCTACAGATCTAATGAAGACTCGGTTATTCTATGCATGAGGACTCTGCTCAGAAGAGCTTTAAAAATCTCCAGCCTCATGGATGTTCAGGGTCACTGTTGATCTGCATCCCAACCACAGGATGGTCTGGGCACAGACCAGTATCTCCTTTGCAGTCCTGAGTCCTCCTGCTGCCCATTTTCATGTTCCCAAACTGGAACATGGACACAGGGTGAATCAGACAGCCATCACCCATCCTGCCTCTCCCCATCTGGCCTCTTCACTAAATGGTTTTATTTTTAACTCTTCTTGCTGTCAATGAGTGAAGAAGGTTGCAGCACCAGGGGAAAACTAGAGCCATGAACCTTTCTACAGCCTCCACTGTTAAGTCTCTGCTATTAAGCTATGAACATAGAATCATAGAATGGTTTGGGTTGGAAGGGACCTTAAAGATCATTGAGTTCCAACCCCCCTGCCATCAGCAGGGACACCTTCCACTAGACCAGGTTGCTCAAAGCTTCATCCAACCTGGCCTTCAACACTTCCAGGGAGGAGAAGCCACAGCTTCTCTGGCCAACCTGGGACACTGTCTCACCACCCCCACCCCAAACAATTTCTTCCTCACATATCATATCAGTCTACTCTTGTCCAGTTTATAACTATTGCCCATTGTTCTCTCACTCCCTGCCCTTGGCCAAAGTCCCTCCTCAGCCTTCCTGGAGCCCCTTCAGGTACTGGAAGGCCACTAGAAGGTCTCCCCGGAGCCTTCTCTTCTCCAGGCTGAACAGCCCCAACTCTCTCAGCCTGTCCTCACAGCAGAGGTGCTCCATCCCTCAGACCATCCTCGTGGCCTCTTCTGGACTCATTCTAACTGGTCCATGTCTTTCTTGTGAACATCAAGAACAGGGTAGTCATATCCAAACTGCCTGTTGGGAACAGCCCCTGGTCCCATCAGGCATCGAATTAAGGAAAAAAAAAACAAACCTGTCATCATGGGAAAAAGCCTGAACACAGGGCTCAAGTCCATCTGAAAGGCAACAAAGGCCACCCCTACTGTAAGGACATTGGTAGAGATGTCTTCTTTCAGGCTAATGCCAAGGTGCACCTCAGATGTTGCATACCTCTTGCAAACAGTGTGCTGCCAACTGTCATTTTTAAAACTAGGAGAGAATTACAGCTTGAGCAGAGGGGTCTGCATTGGTTGCATCTATAGTGAGAAGACAGCAGTGTCGAGTTCAAGACACCTTAAATTCAGACAGCAAAGTCATCTCCTTCCCTTCTGCACAGCTAACTTCCACAGCAGCCCACAGTTATGGGCTGACATCCAGAGAAGGTATCAGCTTCCTGAAATCCATCCCCAGAGTGCCTCTCGTGAAGGCCAATGGGTTTCTAAATTGGCCCATCCATCCCTCACTCATACCACCCACTGTTATTTCATCACATACAATGATTAGGGGGGCAGCATTCAAAAAATATCCTCTTTCCATGTCACCCCATGACTTCCAGCAGTTGAGGTGACAGGTTTATAATCTAGGCAGTCAATTGGAATGTTCCCTTGGTTTAGGATTACAACAATTATCCCTATTTTTAGGCTTGAGGGTAAAGACCCATAGTCCACACCAGAAGCAAACAACTCCCAAAGAAAAGGTTTTAACATATCTTTGTATTCCAGTCTTTGTTAAGCTCCATGAGGGATCCATCAAGAACCAGAAGCCTACCAATTTCCAAAGCCTGGAGTATTTCCAGGATTCAGTTCTGCTCCAACTGTTTTTTTCCCTCCTCTTCTTTTTCTTTCCTTGTTCTCTGTTGTCCGTGGGAGTTCGTTTGCCTCAGAGTACCTCCTTGTACTTCGTTGAGCTTGTGCCATCATTATCCTCCCTGCAGAAATTCTTGTAGAGGAGGTTTAAAACGTCTGATGCATTTCTTCATTCGTGGCTCCATCCCCATTGCTATTAGCAGCCAGAAAACACAACATCTGATTAGAATTTCCTCTTTGATTAACTCTGTGAGCTAATCTCTTCCTCACTGACCTGCCCCCAAGACCTGCCCCAAGGCTCCTTGTGCAGATCTTATTTTTCAAGTCATTATAATTTATTTGCTGATGTGTTGTGAACTCTGTGCTGGACATCATACAATAGAGACCGCTGTGAGGTTGCCCAAGGAAGTTGTAGATGCCCCCTCCCTGGAAGTGTTTAAGGCCAGGCTGGATGGGGCTTTGAGCAACCTGGTCTAGTGGAAGGTGTCCCTGCTGATGGCAGGGGGGTTGGAACTGGATGATCTTTAAGGTCCCTTCCAATCCTAACCATTCTATGATTCTATGTACAAACAGGGGTGCCACCAAGTAGAGCCAGAAAGCCTCTGAATGATGCTCTGGACACTTCATATCCTCCTGTTTTGATACAGTGCTACCAAGACACAGGATTAGGGAGCGTGGCAAGGTGGGTTATACAATTGACTTCCTAAACTGAGGTGTCAATGTCACAAGGAGCTTTCTCATGCCTTCACCTTTCCTTCCTGACATCATTTTGCCTTTCAAGAGCAAAAAGAAAACAAAAGAGGCTTTTGAGCCATTCCACCACTGGGTTGTCCTTGCTTTGTTTCCCAAACCTGTGTGATAGGACAACTCACAGCAGAAACAGAACAGCAGCTGGTACAAAGTCAGCACTTCAAGCACTTTTGGACATCCACTCTCAAATGCTGTGTAGGTTGTGGGACGATGACAGGCCATGAAAGCCCAGAAGCATTGTTATTTCCAGTTTGAGACAAGCTGTGAAGTAGGACAGGAGAGCAGGTCAGTGGATGGAAGTGGCCTGGGATGTCTGCCTCAAGATGGGATGAGGAACTCTGCAAGTCACTTTCTCTCTGCTAAATACATGTGTAGGTGTGTTCACTAGTAGAGACATAACCCAACACAGTCTTTCTTCTTCTTTCACTTGACTGAATTCAGGACTACAGGTTTTAAGTAAAGCAAGATTACAGGTTCTCTAGGCTGCAGGACAGTGGCTGCCCAATATCCATCTCTTGTGCTTTGTGACTCCACAGCCTCCAAGCATTGAAATGCAGAATGGCTAAAGGGTACGAGTGGCACAAAACACAGCCGGGGGCAAAAAATGTGAGTGCTTCATTAATACCTGTGATCACTTAAAACAGGGAAGCAACGTTGAGATCATAGAATCACTAAGGTTGGAAAAGACCTCTAAGATCATCAAGTCCAACCGTCAACCCAACACCACCATGCCCACTAAACCATGTCCTGAAGTGCCGCATCTACTCATCTTTTAGACACCTCCAGGGATGGGGACTCCACCACTGCCCTGGGCAACCCCTTCCAATGCCTCAGAACCCTTTCAGCAAAGAAATTCTTCCTGATACCCAATTCTATCCTGATAACCTCCCCTGGCACAACTTGAGGCCATTTCCTCTTGTCCTGTCACTTGGTCCTTGGTTGAACAGACCCACCCTCACCTCTCCACCTTCCTTTCAGGGACTTGGACAGAGCCAGAAGGTCTCCCCTCAGCCTCCTTTGCTCCAGGCTCAACACCCCCAGTTCCCTCAGCCGGGAACTCAGCACACTTGTGCTCCAGACCCTTCCCCAGCTCTGTTGCCCTTCTCTGGACACACTCCAGCACCTCAATGTCAAGATGAAGCACAAGTTTTGGGAATCACATCCATTTGAAATACACTTTTTTATTAAAGAAAAGGCCAACATGTCCTTGCAATGGGAAACAGTTTGTTTTAAGAGAGGAAGAAAGCTTGGTACCACAGCAACGAGTACCACATAAAGAAGGAACCAAAAGAGGACAGGCAGGGACAGACCCAGGAAAGCAGCTTTGCTGATGTCAGGGAATTGCCATGTGCAAGCCATCCATCAAAATATGTCACACAAGACCCTCTCCATGCTTGGGCCATAATACCCTTGATGTGCACTTTGGCTTGGGTCCTCCAAGCTATTTCAAGAAGGCTACTTTCAAAGAGAGCTTGGCTGCCTGAATGTGTCACCCTTCATGCTCAGATGTCCAGTGCTGCAAGTTTAGAATTCTTTTTTCCCTTTTCTCCATGTAAGATCTTCTTCTAGGAGCTACTTTAACCAATGAGCCTCATCAAGAGGCTCACAAGATAAAGCATTACACCATTAAGACTCCTCCTGTTAGCACGGGCAGTGGTTGCTATCACAGCTCTTGGGTAGGATTCATCTAAACCAAATGTGAATGTTTCCAGTGAAGACATCCATCACCGAAAAAGTCTTTGGAGATCTATCCAACACCAGGACACCAGAGAGAGGCAGCACTGGGGGTGGATGAAGCCCACATGTGAGGCTGCAGAGACACACAACATCTCCTGTATTGCATGACCCTCAACACAGATAACGTACCAAGTCATACTTAAGAGGGCCAAATGCAAGATCTTACCTTCCTACCTCCAAAACCCTGTTATACACAAAATTACTTAACACTGCTATAAAAATAACACCCAGACTGCCCTGCTGTGCCAGACAGAGCACAAACATCTAAGAGGCAACACATCTTGTCCTCAAAAACATAGCAGGAGATTACCGGACAGCTGGATGCTAGGGACACAAAGATGATGAGGGGCCTGGAGCATCTCCAGTATGAAGAAAGACTGAGAGAGCTGGGACTGTTCAGCCTGGAGAAGAGCAGCCTGAGAGGGGATCTGATCAATGTCTATAAATATCTGAAATGTGGGGGCCAAATGGATGGGGCCGGGCTCTTCTCGGTGGTGCCCAGTGACAGGACAAGGGGCAATGGGCACAAACTGGAACAGTGGAAGTTCCAGACAAACTTAAGGAAAAACTTCTTTCCTGTGAGGGTGCCAGAGCCCTGGGACAGGCTGCCCAGAGAGGGTGTGGAGTCTCCATCTCTGGAGATGTTCAAACCCACCTGGACACTTTCCTGTGCAACCTGGTGTAGGGTTTTTTTCAGGGGGGTTGGACTGGATGATCTCCTGAGGTCCCTTCCAACCCCCACGATTCTGTGATTCTGTGATTGTGTGATCCCTATGTCCCAGGAACCAGTATCTTCTCCTCTATGCAACACTGATTCTCCCCACAACATGGAAAAATATATTCCTGACCACAAATGAACCCAGCAAGAACTTCTAAAGCCCAGCCTGGATTTTTGAACAAATAATCACGTGGTGCACCTGAGCTTCATGAGTGACACCGTTAAACAGAAAATTAATATAAAAAAAAAAATAATACTGCAAATCAGCTCTTTTAGCAGAAGCAATTCCTCGTGCAGAAGAAAAGGGGAGGCTGTGCTGTTGCTCAGCTGTCTCTGCACTCACAGCTCCTTTTGAATTCAGAGTTGGTAGAAAAACAGACTCCCACTTGAGCCTTGCTTCCTTCACATCTCGCCCTCGCAGTGAAGCTTGGCGATGGCTCCTGAGACCCCGGTGGGTCTGCCCCACGCACAGATAATGGGTTGTGTGCAGTTCTCGTGGGATGTTCCTGGCTTTGCATCAAAAACCACGTTTCAGGGGTGGCACATCGCTCTGCCGCCTAAATCCGTCACGAAAGATGCTCTGTGGATGGGGCTTCACCAAAGTAAACAGACGTAATTCCCAGGAAGGGTTGCAGCCCACTGAACCGTGGGTGTCCAAGTCAAAGTCTCCTCTCCAGGCTCCTGCTGCAGCTAATGGAGATATCTGCACACAGTCAGCAAAGGCTGCAGAGGTTTCCTTCCCTGGAGCAGACTCCTACGTACAGGCGTAAGAGGAGATGAACACAATCCATCCTGGCTGGCTGAGTGCCTCATTTCTATCCTTACTCGACCTCTAAATTATCATAGACTCATAGAATTGTTTGGTTGGAAAAGACTTTTGAGATGATCCAGTCTAACTGTACCTGTCCACTACTAAACCATCTCTCTGAGCACCTCATCTACCCATCTTTTAAATACCTCCAGGGATGGGAACTCCACCACTGCCCTGGGCAACCCCTTCCAGTGCCTGGGAACCCTTTCAGCAAATAAATTCTTCCTCAAATCCCATCTCAACTGCTCTTGGCACAATTTGAGGCCATTTCCTCTTGTCCTGTCACTTGGTCCTTGGTTGAACAGACCCACCCCCACCTCTCTCCACCCTCCTCCAAGGGACTTGCACAGAGCCACAAGGTCTCCCCTCAGCCTCCTTTTCTCCAGGCTCAACAGCCCCAGTTCCCTCAGCCGGGAACTCAGCACACTTGTGCTCCAGACCCTGAATAATTCATACACAGCTCAATCTACAGGAGGTTTCCTCAGCTGACCCATCCCTTGCCTGCCTGTCCACTCTCTGCCATGGAGATGCCTTTTTCAGGACTGTGTCAGTACCTGGGTTTGCAGCAGGGCAAACAAATGGTGTGATGGGTGCAGGGGCAGTTGGGGCTTCGTCATGCGTGATGGCATTTCTTCACTGAAAATGAACATTTTGATTAAGAAAAAGATGGAGACAAACACCTGAGCACAGCAGTTCCTGCAGCAAAAGCCATGGGCTCAGCAAAGGTGAGAGTGAGTTGGTGCTGAATTCCCCACAGGGTTCCCCTGAGTGATGGGTCTCAAATTGCATTAGCCAGTGATATTCTCCCTGGAGGCCTCAGAATCAGAAAACCCTGGGACTGAAGGGACCACAGGGACCAAAATCCACCTGGCAGCTCACTGACAGCTATGCTCGCTCTGGCATCAACTCTGGCTGTTGCGTGTTCCTGGAAGAGCTGCTGGAGCCTGGGCTCCACATGTGCCAGCTTGTGTTGGTGCTCTGAACCATGTTGTGATGAAGCACACAGAATGAATTGCCAGGACTGGAAAAGATTTTTTAGATCATCAAGTCCAACCATTAACCCAGCACTGACAAGTCCCTGACTAACCCATGTCCCTCAGCACTATGTCTACACCACTCTTCAATCCCTCCAGGGATGGGGACTCCACCACTGCCCTGGGCAACACCTTCCAATGCCTCAGAACATTTTCAGCAAAGAAATTCTTCCTCACATCCCATCTCAACTGCCCTGGCCACAACTGGAGCCCATTTCCTCTTGTCCTGTCCCTTGGTCCTTGGTTGAACAGACCCACCCCCACCTCTCTCCACCCTCCTCCAAGGGACTTGCACAGAGCCACAAGGTCTCCCCTCAGCCTCCTTTTCTCCAGGCTCAACAACCCCAGTTCCCTCAGCTGGGAACTCAGCACACTTGTGCTCCAGACCCTTCCCCAGCTCCGTTGCCCTTCTCTGGACACGCTCCAGCACCTCCATGTCCTTCTTGGAGTCAGGGGCCCAAAACTGAACCCAGCACTCGAGGTATGGTCTCAACAGTGCCCAGGACAGGGGGAAGAGAACTTCCCTGGTCCTACTGGCCACACTGGTCAGCATGTGCCTTCTTGGGCAATACCAATTAAAATCTCCATGCTGATCTCTCACTCCAGAAGATGAAAACATGCACACATTGGGTTTCTGGCAAAATCTGAAGTCTCCTTGTCTGCCCATCACTTCCCATTCAACTGTAAGCTCTTACAGAGGCACAGTCTGTTACCTCTTGCAAGCTCAGCTGGAGACTCTTAGGTTCTAACATAATCCAACATCTAACGAAGGAATTAGAGATGTTTCCAAGCTGTGAACAGAACTTTGGAGCTGCTACTGCTCTCTGAGAAGCTCAGCATCCTGGCTCACCACTGCCAGGCTGCCACGGCTTGTTCTGCTCTTCAGCAGACAAGAAGTGGTCAAGGTTGACCACGAGCACTGCAGTTGAGTTTGAGGTACCATCTGGACAGCTGTCAGGCAGCTTCTTTTGGCAGAGAGAGACCATGTTGAGTTTTTTTACCAACTCCAAGTCCATCCCACATGCTCTTACGTCTTAATCTGCTTGACTAGAGCCATGGGACTGTGAATCAAAGCAGCTGCACAAGATGACACTGGCAAATTTTCACCCTGTCTGGTACTCACTGTTAGTTCTCTTGGATGCCAGAAGCCTTTGAGAATTTCACCCCAGGAAGATGTATTTTTTTATTTGAAAAGACAGCGCATGGAAAGGCAAGCAGTGAGGAACAGCTGTCTAGACCAGGCTCTAGAAGTCCCCAAGCTGTGGCATGCACCACAAGAGGAGCTTCAACTGGGGCCAAGGAGCTCTCCAAGCTGCTCTACACCCTTTGCAGCTCTTGGGCCCAAGTCAGGTGAACTCAGCATGGTGTATTTGGGATCTCTGAACACCAGGGAGACCTCAGCTACCACCCCAGCTAATGAAGCAACATGAAGCTCCTTTGTCAAGTTGGATCACAGCGTTGGTGGCTTCCCATAGTTCAGATAACTTCATGCCACCATCAGAAGGGACCACAGGTCTGGAGGCTATCTCAAAGCCCAAAGGGATTCTGCAGAGATGAGCCTGGTAGTTTTTGAAGGGAGAGAAATCTTCCTGCCCACAAACAAGGAAAAAAAGTGCTGCAGAATGCTTTGAAAGATGTTAAACTTCCCTCCTGGGAATTTCTCGCCAGGTTTGAGTTTTTCCCTTTTGTAAATAAAAAGCCTGTTTTTGTGGCCACAGAGTCACACAACGGGACTGTTCTCACATCAAAAGTTTTCTAAACTCACTTCAAGAAAAAAAAAGAAGGTTCATTGAACAATCACATTCACAGTTTGCAAAGCAGCTCATTTATAGCAAAGAAAGGATGAGCACTTCACACAGAGTAGAAGACACCCACAGCAGGGTAAGCTTCATGCAGCAGAGGATGGGTGGACATCTACCCCTGACTTTTAACATCAGCTGGGCTGTCCCACCTCTCCCTTTCACAACACCACAACATCACAACCAGCTTTTCAAAGGCAGAAACTCCAGCCTCCCACATACCAAACACCATCGTTGCCTACCACGTGTGCACCCAACACGTGCTCCCACCACCTGCTCCACAGGTCCTACAGTCCTCCCCTTGCACAATCAGCTCAAATCCTTTACAACTCTTTGTTGGTTCTCCTGCCACAAAACCTACTTGTCTCAAACCAATTACTCCATGTTGTTAAGGATGAGGTGAGAGCACACTTGTCCAGCTGAAAAAGACACACTTTTTGAAGTGCAAGTTCTTGCCGTAAACCTACCTTGAGCTCCTGGTGCTGTGAACTCAAGTGCTTCTTCCCACAAATAATACCTTTAGTCAAAGAAGTACTTCAGTACCTGAAGGGGGTCTACAAGAAAGCTGGGGAAGGACTTTTCATAAGGGCAGTTAATGACAAAACAAGGGGAAATGGGTTTAAGCTGAAAGAGGGGAGGTTTAGATGAGATATTAGGAAGAAGTTCTTCACTGTGAGGGTGGTCAGACACTGGAACAGGTTGCCCAAGGAAGTTGTGGGTGCCCCCTCCCTGGAAGTGTTGAAGGCCAGGCTGGATGAGGCTTTGAGCAACCTGATCTAGTGGAAGGTGTCCCTGCTGATGGCAGGGGGGTTGGAACTAGATGATCTTTAAGGTCCCTTCCAACCCAAACCATTCTATGATTCTATGAAAAATGAAGGTGTTTTTAAACTGATTTGACTGGCAGAGCTGAGGCTTGCAGAGGAACTGGGAGAAAACAGCCCATCACTGCTTGAAGTTCTGCTTTGGGCTGTAGAAAAGGGAAATGTCAACCTACAGGGTCATTTCACAATCCTGCACGTTATCTGTGCTGTGCCCCAGCTGACAGCAGTGTTCAAGCCATGGGATCTTGCAGCTGGACTAGACGATCCTTGTAGGTCCCTTCCAACTGGAAATATTCTATTCTCACATACAAATCCAGTTTCAGGTTACCTTGAACTGGATCAAAATTTCCAGTTTCCCAAATCACAGCCCTGACCCAGCACGAACTCACCCTGATGGCCTGAATTTATTAAAAACCAGCAGAGCTTCATGCCAGGTCCACCATCCTCCCATGGACACATAACACTGACAAAACTACTGCATGCTTGGCTAATCTGACAAGACCAGGAGATATTTAGTGCCCACCATCTCTTGAGCTTGGCCAAGTACGGAATGGCACCTCAAGCACAGATGACCCCCAAAAGCTCTGCAGGAAAGTCAAGAGATATCAAGCTGACCAAGTGAGGTCAGCTCTGTGCCCTCCAGGAAGATGCTCCCAGCTCAGTTTCCAAGGACCCAAGTGCCACCATCACCAAGGTGCAGGTAGAACGGTTACATTTTTGTCAGATTCCTACCAAACTCCAACAAGGTTTTTGGATGAGACACAACCTCAAGGGGTGCTCAGGACGGCTCCAAAAGCCACACACTGAACTGAACCTCTGGAGATCTCGCGCTTACTGGGGATCAGTGTGCTCCAGCCTCTGCTGCTGCAATTGCTCCAGCAGCACTTTCACAGACCAATCTCTGCACCCATTAAAGCCAAGGAGCTGAGGCATTGCCTCTGGCAGAGGGACAGCGTACGGCACTGGAACAGTAACACCTCAAGCCACCGCATCTGGATGGACCAGCCCTTGCCTGCAAGAGTCAAAAAAACCAGCACGTGGATGTGTAAGTTGCTTCTTATGAAAACCTCCAGCACTGGGGGCAGTTTGGGCACCACAGGAGAAAAAGGATCTAAAGCTGCTGGAGAGTGTCCAGAGGAGGGACACAACATTGGGGAAGGGTTTAGAGGGGAAGGGTGTAAGGAGAGGCTGAAATAGCTTGGTTTGTTCAGCCTGGAGAAGAGGAGACTGAGAGGAGATCTCTTGGGGGTCTAGAACTTCCTCCCAAGGGGAAGAGGAGGGGCAGGCACTGATCTCTTCTCTCTGGCCACCAACAAATGCCAGGAGCAGAGGGAATGGCAGGAAGATGTGGGAGAAGAGGGTGAGGTTGGCCATGAGGAAAAGGTTCTTGACCCAGAGAGGGTGGTGGAGCACTGGAACAGGCTCCCCAGGGAGGTGCTGATGGCACCAAGCCTGACAAGATTCCAGCAGCATTTGGCCAAGGCCCTCAGGGACATGGTCTGAATGTTGGGCTTGTCCTGTGCAGGGACAGGAGTTGGACTCGATGATCCTTGTGTGTCCCTTCCAACTCACAACATTCCATGATTTCCCAAATAAAAACGTGCAGTACTGGAAGCTGCCACTTTCATTGCACTTTAGATTTTCATTCTCCCAAGCCACACATGTGGCTCAAGACTCTACATAAGGAAAATCAATGTATTTCAGCAGAATCAAGGGGGAAACAGCCTTGATCTCGACACCACAATCTCACAGTATCCCTGTCATGCTCTGTGTGTCCCCCTTTGACACTGTCTCCCATAATATACTCC
>NW_010318687.1:5887-19850 GCF_000700745.2 Antrostomus carolinensis | reverse complement strand
AGGCGGCCGGCGCGGCCCTGGTCTGATCCCGGGGTGCTGTACGGCTCCCTGTCTGCTTCAAATGCTGCAGTGCTGGGTGGGACCGTGTCCCCTGGGAGCCCCCTGTGTGCCCTGACACTCAGGCAAGGTCTTGATGGGCATTTTCCAGACCCTGCCACCTTCCTGCTACTGAGCACGGAGAAATGACCATATTGTTTATAGCTCTGTGATGTTTGCAGCAAGGGGAAAGGGACCTGTTGTTCCTCTTCTAGCACGGGAGAGTTCTTGTTGCTGCAGTGGATTGCCAGGCCGTCATGGTGGCAGATGTCACTCGGGGCCCCAGGGGTGACGGGAGAGAAAGCTGTGGATCTTCTGCTATTGTGGCACATGGTACAAAGCCAAGTAGTTCCTAAAGCATGAATAAAATTCCTGGACTGGATGGTACAAAGAATGTAGTGGGCTGACCCACTAAGACAAAATAAATGACACATATACCAGGCTTAGGATAAGAAATGCCATGTAGGGTTAATGATAAATAACAGGACTTACTGTTCCAGCGGGAACATAATAGCACAGGGAGAGTAGGAGTTGGGAGAAGTGCTTCCACTGAGACACAAAATGGAAATGCTATCTTAAGAAAGTGGGAGCAGTTCTTCAGCGTGGCTTCCAACTGTGACGCCAGTCCTGCACGGCAGAGCATGGATAGACTGGCACTGAGAAGCTCAGCTCATCTTTGTCTGTTCTTCCCAGTGCACAGCAGTGACTCTTACTTTTAGAAGCCAGTGCCATGTGATTAGCTTCTTTCTCTATTTAATCTCCTAGGATCCATTTTATGCATTTTCATTTTTATTTCCATGTTGATCTCATTTCACTAAAAGGCAGCTCATTAATTTCTTTCTATTCATTGTGCCTGTCATGTAAAATAGTTATCTATTATTTTGCTTCACATCAAGCCAAATGCTTTCAGCTCCCATTGAGGTTAGCAAAGGCTGGGGGAAGGGATGGGGAGAATACTAGTTTGGTCTTCAATACTTCTGTTTCTGAGGCATTTTCCCAACACTACAACGGTCAAAGAGAGGCCAGAGCCTGCATTCTGCGTGCACAAGGGTGGTACAGGGTGGAGGATGATCTTCAAGGTCTGATGTGTAAAACTGGAAGGACTTTGAATCCAAAAGGGTTTCCTTCTACTTTCTTTTTTTTCTCTAGCTGTTCAAAGAAAAGACCTTGCCTTTCCCTATGAGTCTTGCTTCCCTCATATTCTTTGCCTATTAGGTCTGCAGTTGCTACTATAAAGATTTATGTGTTATAGAGGGAAATTATTAATAATAGTTCCTGTAGAGTCTGATCTTTAGGTGGATATGATTCTCTTATCCTTCCCCTGACCTGTTTTACTAGCAGCCTTTCCTTGTTCCCGCTGTGTCTATCTTTTCTCTGCCAGCTGTGATTAAGCAGCCTTCTCCAGCTGATGTCAGGTGTGGCTGTTGCTGAGCTCTTCTCTCAAGCACAATATTTTATTTGGGGCTTCCAAGGAGAAAAGATTTTTTTTTTTTCAGCTAGTGTGAGCTGAAGATCAGTATTGTGCAGCTCTGAAAGTCCTACTTTCTCCTTGATTTGCAGTAAGTTTTCAGCTAGCTCTTTGGTGGTGTGTGATGTCTTCTTATGTTCCTAATCTTCCTGAAACTAGAGATTTTTATAGGCTTTTAGTGACGGAGGAGTAAATAGTTTGGGGGTTTTTTGGTGAAAGTCTAGTGGTAATTTTGATTAAGGTTTATACTCCTCATTTGCTTGTACCTCTGGAATAAGATTTCTTTCCTTTCTGAGTTTCTCGAGTTCTGAATAAATTACTAAGTCCATAAGTGCCCGTATCCATTTAGATAATTCCATGGATTTCTAATCCAGTGGTTACCTACTGCTACTAATACAAGCAAGTTCTGTGGAAACTTTCATAACTTGAGCATTTTAGCCACTTACACATATGCATGATACATTTAGATACAATATATATATATTTTAAAAATATGTTTGCTTTATGTATTTAAAAGGAAGAAGCAGGAGTCAAAAAACATAGAGCAAAACTGAGAGGTGGGAAATGTTTAAAATGTAAGAGGGGAATGATTTTTCTTAAAATGAGAAATCACTATTTTGGAACTGTGAAAATAGATAGTTTCATTTTAAAAAGTACAATTAAGAAGACAAAAGAAGAAATACTGTACAAACCAAATGGGGGGAAATGGAGATTAGCAATCAGCTAACGAACTGGAGAACTTGGTAGGGAAACTAAGAGGATCTGTGTGTGTAGGGAGGGACTTTCTGAGTTTAAGAACTCGAGTACAGAGCTTGTGCCATGTGAATTACACACTGGATAACTGATGCTGCCACAGAAAACATTTTGCATGGAAGATTCTTAAGTAGTGAGTTCCTGCAGGGATTTATTAGATGCTGTTTAGTGGTATTCTCTGACAATATGAAAAAAAGTGTGGCTTAAAAGTGGTGACAGTAGAAAATGATTTATCAGGAAAGCTCTGTTTTAATAGCCCACTTTGGATAGCTTGGTGGCTTCATTTGAACAACATGCACTTTAACACCAGTAAATTGAAGGAATTAAAAAAGAAAAGGTTCATCAGTGTTTATAAACTGGGGATTTTACTGCTTTTTTAGCTTGTTCTTAAAAGACTCTGGGATGGATTTATAGGTCTCATATATACCGGCCAGAAATGACTTCTTGGTACTTGGATGTAGCTGAGGAAGTGAGAAGAACCACTGGATGCTGAACTAGAAGAACACAACAGTTTGAGGCAGTAATGAGGCCCTTGAGGGAAAACTGCTCAGTCCTGGTGGCTGTACTTCCCATCCTTTCCAACTGATGGCCAATTGGAAGAGTTACAGGAGTGACTGTGAGGTCTGCAGAGCATCTCTTAGAGCGGTATCTTTAATAAACTCCATCCATGTGGTCCTGGCTGTTGGTCCGTATGATCTCTCAGGAAATAGGACGGGTAGGAGTTATCATGGTGTTTTAAAGGAAGGCTGATTTACCTGATCTAGTGGCCGTTGGGTGACGATCTGGGCAGGGTGATCCCATAGCTGTGATGCTGTCCACAATCCTGAGCAGAAATGCTCACAACAGGCCAGGGAGCTTCAGTGGCCGCTTGGTCCTGGAGCACGAGGGAGGGGAGGGCCAGACCTCACACGGTGGCTCCCTGCTAACTGCCCGTGGCTGCTCCCTGGCCTGGCTCATGGTGAGAAGGAGGTGGCTTCTCCCAGCTGCGTGACAGCCAGGCTGCTCTAAGACAGGACTGGGCCAGGTAGCAAACTGAAAATGAGAACCTCTCCGTTTCCTCCTCGTAATGCTGGCACACAGGCAGTGTAGAGAAGAAAGCCCATGTTTCAAAGTCAAAGAGAGACACAAACCAAACTGAGAGAAAGTCGGGGTGTGCTGAGCCCAGATTACAAATCAAATGTGTTGCAGCAGGCCTGGATCTGGGTTTCCCAGTGTCTGGCAGCCTGGGGACAAGGGACCTGTGCTCTGCCTGGAAGATCCAGAAATTCTTTCTAGCCAGCATCCTCTGATCTTTTGCAGCCTTTGTGTTCAGTCAGGAGAAAGGACTCGTCCAGGGACACTGACGTGTGGTTGTGGGAGGGTACAAGAGGGGAACCTCTCTGCAGTTGCAATCCTGAGGGGAAAAAAACCAACAAAACACGCTGAGGACAAAGTGTGAGAAACAGTGTTGGCCATGGTGAGAGCACAGGCAGGTGGCTGGGCCATGGAAGTGTCAGTGTGACTCTACCAGACTCAGTTCATTGCTTCTTGTGTTTATTTTTTAATTAAGAACATTGTACGTGCAGTACAACTTCCAGTGTTCTTTTAATGCCCTGAGAAATGCTGGGACCAGGCTGGCTGTGTAACCTTGTTCTTGTACATGAGCTTTACGGTGAGCTAAGGACACCAGCACCTGCCCTCTGCTGTGCCGCCTTCTCAGCTCCCTCCTGTGCCCGAGCAGACAGTGCTCACTCACTCCTTCACCACCAGTCCATTCTGTGCAAGCCCTGGCCTGAAGGCAACGTTTTTAATTTTGGCAGGTTTCTTACCGTGCTCGTCTGTGTGTTACGAACAAAAGCGAATCACTGTGCTCGCAGGTTTCTGAAATGGAGGGCAGGATGGTGACCCTATAGATGGGGATTTAAGGTGTGTCAGGGCGTAGGACAAAGGACTTACTGGAGAACCTTTGAAATACCTTTGACTTTGCGATCACTTTGGGACTGCAAACCTGATTTTGATTTCTTTTTCCCTTTTTTCTTGAATACTTAGAGAACAAGGTGTTCTGTCACTCAGCGCAGCCCCGTGGAGCACCGAGCTCTGTTTGAGTGCGTGGAGTCTCTGCAAATTAGACTTAGAGATTCACTCGGAAAATGGGAAACATGAGCTAGTGACTGCAGATGCAAAATCTGGCTACTGGGGACTGCCTGGGTGCATGTCTTCCCTGGGTGCATGTCCTTCCCCCTCCCTGGAAGTGTTTCTCCTCCCTAGAAGTGTTCAAGGCCAGGCTGGATGAGGCTTTGAGCAACCTGGTCTAGTGGAAGGTGTCCCTGCTGATGGCAGGGGGGTTGGGACTGGATGAGCTTTAAGGTCCCTTCCAACCCAAACCATTCTATGATTCTATGTTCTCATTTTCTGGGAGAAAGTGGATCAGCATTGATCTGAGAAATCACCCTCACTGCTTCCCTGGTGCCCTGACTCTTGCCTACCTGTTTCAGCTTTCCTAGCAGACCTGCAGAGAGAGACCTCCCTTGTTTTGCTCATGGTGGCTCACACCAGAGCAGGTCCAGCCTGTGCTCTCAGAGAAGTGGGAATCTTACTGGAAAAACAATGGTACAATCAAAGCTTGTCACCAAGCCCATGGATCAGAGGTCAGAGCTGCGCATAAACCCTAAAATTCCCAAACTCCTGAGCTCTTTGTTTTGCAGACTTGCTGTTTTAATATTATTTGATGTGCTACCTACATAAAATTAGCACTTTGAATTCTGAGGAAGGAAGGATTAGGAGTAAAGTTTTTAAACCAGAGACAGAATGAATTGATATTTGAAAACTTCTAAATAACCAGCTTTGTATAAGAAGGTGGAGAGGTTTTACTTTTAGCCTGCACATAAACTGCTGTCATAATCCAGAGCAAAGATTTTCTCAGTGGCTTTCTAGCTGAGGAGACCACAGCTTTGATCATAAGGAATGTACGTCTGTAGTCTTTGATTTTTCTTTAGTGAGCTATAAAAGTAATAATCCTTGCTCTTATATAAAATACTGCTTCATATGTAGTGCTTTTGGAATCAGACGAGGTAAGTGCGTAGATCTTACTTTTAATGAATGCAGTGCGTTGCAATCTAAAACCTAATGTCATTACTTTGTACCTCAACATGTGTAAATCTTATCAGTATTGAAACTGAATTCAGCCAACAGTTATCGGTGACATTAAATTAGATATTGTGCTGTGTATGGCCTAAATTCTTAACTCCAATATTTACAGAGCTTTTGCAAATGAACTGGCATCCTCTGTTACTGGGTTGTCTTGCTCAGGTGGCACCAGAGACTTGTTGTGGAATAACCACACAGAGGGGGCCCTGCTCGGCGGGGTGGGGGCGAATGGCTGGAGGTGAAGGGCAGCGGCTCAGTGCCGGCTATCGCTGCATCGCTGCCAGCGTCCCGTGGTGGCAGGGAACCGCGGCCGAGGATGGATGGGGGAGGTGGGAACCGCGGCCGAGGATGGATGGGGTTGCTGGGAACCACGGCCAAGGATGGATGGGGGTGCTGGGAACCACGGCCAAGGATGGATGGGGGTGCTGGGAACCGCGGCCAAGGATGGATGGGGGTGCTGGGAACCGCGGCCGAGGACGCTTTGCTGCTCAGAGGCTTTTGGAACTTTAGCTTTTGAGTTTTCCCCTTTTGGGCCATGGCTGCTTGTTCCGCTTCGGTAATAAATGTCACCTTTCCCTCCCTGGCCTGATGGCTGGAATTGGCTGGGCCTCGTGTGTGCAAATGGTGATCTTGTGAAGCAGGGGCTTCCTCTTTGCGGGTCCTTGCAGGAACCAGGTCAGTACAGTCCCACTGAACGTTGTTGGAGAACAAAATCGTGCTTGCCATTGCTGCGGGAGCAGCACAAAGCCTGTTTCTTCTCCTGGGTTTTCTAGTGTCTTTTGCAAAGCTGATCACTGAGTCTGCAGCTCCCTGCTAGTGATTGTTCACCAGCTTAATTAGCTCCCTGGCCAACTGATTGTTTCTGAAGGGTTCTTCTGCCCCAGCATTCAAATAGCGGTAATGACCCCATAGCCATTGTCTACGGGGAACCTTTTGCACTATTTAGCTCTTTAACCTTTCTGGCTGTTCTCTTCCACCCCACCATCCACGTTTATTCTCCCTGGTTTTATTTGTAACAGGGAGGACAAGGCATCTTCCTCCCCCTCCACCCCCTCATATCTTCTCTGTTATCACTTGTTTTCCAAACTAAAAATCCCTGTCAGGAAGGGTGTGTGTGTGTAGGTTCACATTTGCATCTGGGCTGCGCTTTTCTTTAAGCTATAATGGCAACAGGGCTGCTTGGGTACTGTTGTTCATCGACAGTAGAGCAAAGAGCCAGTGACTGCTGGGGTGAATTCAAACTTCTCTCCCATGCAGGTCACTTCCCAGCATTCATTCAAAATTTTCAAAGCGATTCAGCTCAGTCTTGTTACAGACAAAGCAGTCGTGTTGGTACTCAGCCCCGCGCTTGTCTCCTCAGCCATCCCAAAGAGATTGTAGGAGTTTCTGCAGGAAGGTTCTGGAGCTGGGTTTGATGACTGTCATTGCTGTTTACCTCCGACCCTTCCTTCCTGGGTCACACTCTTTTTGCTGGTGTTTCTTTGTAGCAAGTCTCCCTCCCCTCCTAATCCCCAAAGCCTTGGAAGTGAACAGCTCTTTTTTCGTTACATTTGGTCTGTTACTGAACTAAGGTTTTCCTTGTGTGAGCTCCGCTGGGCCACCTCAGCAGCCAGTGTGAGGCACAGGGCTTTCATGCTGTGTCACACTGGTGTCTCTCTTCCAGGAGTTATTCAGCGCTGCACTGCTGTGAAGTACCACTACACCTCCAGCTCCCTGCCTCGCAACTTACCCGTCAACATCACCAACACCATCCGGCAGGACGAGTGGCACGCGCTCCGTAAGTCACCCCGCGCAGCGAGCAAGGCCGGGTTGTTCAGTGCCTTAGTGCACTGCCCAGTGAGGGCTCTGAACCAGGGAGCTGGCGCTGGGCTCTCGCGTAGACACAGACTTGTTTGTGAGGATGGGCAAGGGGCTGACGGTATAACTGGGAGGGGACATGGCATTTGGAGGGGCTTAAGCAGTGAATTCAGGGGTACGGGCACATGTGTAGCGTGTTGCAAGGTGTAAGTATATTCTGGATCAGGGGACAGACAGTTCCTAGCTGGCTTGCAGCAAAGGTGCTGCTTCACCACAGTCTGTGCAGAGCTTGTTGCATTTTCTGTGTGCACACCAGTGACCTGATGCAGCTCCCTGGCAACCAGCTCTTTCAGGGAGCATCTCAGTTTGGCTTTGCAGCCTCCTGTCACCAGCTCCTGGCCCACCAGCTGCCTGTTGCCCAAGTCCTTCCCACACAGGTGACTGACCTGTAGCCTGTCACTGAGTTAATCAGTTTTTTCTGCTCCTGCTCCTCTCTGTATTTATTGTCTGTTGCCCCACATAATTCTGCCAACCCCCTGTCATGTAAGCCACAGTGCTGAGGGAATCCAGCTAGAGACTGACCTTGGAGGAGACAACAGCACTTGTATTATGGATGACAAAGTGCTGTTCATGCCACTGGTGCTCAAGTTTTTTTTGTTACTAGAGTTGTTCCCATCATGCTGTATTGATCTGCTGTCTGCTTCTGTCCTACCACTATTCCTCTTTTCACTTTACACTCTCTGCCTTCCATGTGCTAGTCCTCTGCTGCTCTTCAGCGTCCCCTCTCACTTCTTTAATTTTCAGCAGACACACCCAACAAACTCCATCCCAAAGAAACACACCACAAAAAAAAAGGTCCTTGCAGTACCAACATCTACAAATTGTTGGTGAATTCATAGCACAGCCCTTCTGTCCCATGCTGCGGAGTATTGGGCCAGGCTTTGGTTAGCACAGGAATGCTCTCTAGTGCTACTCTGCCCAGCGGGATGGAGTCAGTTACCTGGATTCCCTTCATTTTGGTGTAACAGGCCAACTATCTTCCTCAAAGAAGCGACAGGAGGAGGAGTCCATGGGTGAACCAGCAAATCTAAATCTGTCTGGACTCTCCCCTGGCTGTCCTGTCTGGGTGCCGCCGTGTTTACTCTGCATTCTTGCTTTTCTCTCTCCTCAGATCTGCGGAGGATGACAGCTGGCTTCATTGGCATGGCCGTCTCCATCATCCTGTTTGGGTGGATCATTGGGGTGCTGGGCTGCTGCAAACAGCAGGAGCTCATGCAGTACGTGGCTGGGCTGCTCTTCCTAATGGGAGGTGAGAGCTTTTCGCTTCTACTCCTGCAGTCACCACCGTCAGTATTGCTGGCTGGGCAGGTGCTCTTAACAGTAGAGTCAGCCCATGGCAAACACACCGAGTTCTTTAGTGCAGCAAACAGTGGCACAGGGGAGAGTTACCACTCCCAGCCCTGGGCAGGACCTCTCCTGCATGGGCATTTCTGAGCAGACCCCTCTGTACGTGCACAGGGGCCTTCTGCTCTGGAGAGCTGGTGTGTAGCCACAGGGACGATGTGCACAGTGAGCACAGTCCTCTTGCCTGCTCTGCCTGGAGTCTGAGGCTCCTGTCAGACAGCTCAGCTTGGTTTTCCCTAGGGAATCTTAAACAAATCAATGTAGAGCACCTTTCTGCTGCTCAAAGATGCTCCCATCTTTGGGTAACAACAAAGTCCAAGCCCAGCCCAGCCTGGAGAACATTGGCCCAGGGGTAAGGACGTGAGCTCAGTGCTTGCCAGGGGTGTTACATCTGTTCCTCCAAGCTGGGAACAGACTTTTTGCTTGGCCAAGGGTTTTTCTGAGCTTTGATTCTTTAGCTCAGAAATAGGCAGCATTTGTTCTTTATTTGAAAGGGGCACAGCAGCAACAAGTGCCCCAAAAGGGCGAGGTCCTGTGCTGCTGCAAGGGTGGGGACTCTTAAATTCCAGGCACTGAGCAGGCAACTCTCAAGTATGAAAACATGAGGCTCTACTGCCAAGCCAGAGCTGTTTCCCTGGAGGGCCAGTGCCAGCATCCGTAATGGCAGCGAGCAAGGGACTCGGGGCTGTAACAGCGTCTGTAGCAGTTGAACAAGGAGGTGACACTGGTTTGGTGACACTTTTTTTTTGGTCAGGAGGGCAGAAGCTCCCCCTGCCATGAACAAGCCTTCCCAAGGAGTTTTTTAGGCAGTTGCACAGGAAAAAACCCCACGCTGCTGACATGGTGTGATGGTAAAGCTGGAAGTTAGGCTTGTGCTGCCCTTGGTCATCTTATGTGCGGTTTAACTGCTGGTTCCTTCGAGAACATTTTCATTTTGTTACTGCACCGCAGGGAGTGTGAAGTATTGTCAGTGGAACAGGTGGACCAGGTCCCCTCCCAGCGCTTCTGCAGGTGCCGTGACGGGCGCGCTGTCAGCAGTAGGAGCCCTCATTAGGGTTTAGACACAGCTGGAGAAAATAAAGTGATCACCTCGCCCTTGAGTCCAGTGTACGAGCGTGTTTTAGACACACCAGAGTGCCTTGTGTGTGTGTTTCTTTGGCTTTTTTTGCTCCTCTGTAGGGGTGTTTAGTGAATGTGCAACAGATGACAAAAACCTGGGCACTTTCCATGGGCCTGGGCTGCAGCTGGCAGGAGCCTGGATGTTCCTCACAGAACATCAAGCAGAGCACTCACAGCACTGGGCTCTGCCCAAGTCCTGTCCAGAACCTGGTGACATTAGTCATTGGAAATACAACAGGTCCCAGGAGAACTGAAGCATGAGCTCAAAACAGCCAGAGAGGGAGCTGAGGCAGTGTCGGGTATTTGGGAAGTGAGGTATCTTACAGACCTACAGAGTTTGTTGTTTGGGGTTTGGTTTTTTGTTTTGTTTTGTTTTTACCCTGCCTTGTAAGAAGACTGACCGGTAAGACTGAAGGGGGAAAAAAAAAGGGTAATTCTTGATTTTGAAAATTCATTACTTTTTGAAAATACCTGGGGAAAAACAAACCAACCCCAACAAACCAGAGCGACATTAACCCGAGGGTAGTGTAGAACCCTCTTGCTTTTCTCCCACAGGGACCTGCTGTATCATCTCACTCTGCACCTGCGTGGCTGGGATCAATTTTGAGTTGTCTCGCTACCCGCGCTACGTCTATGGGCTGCCAGAGGACATCAGTCATGGCTATGGCTGGTCCATGTTCTGTGCCTGGGGGGGCCTGGGCCTCACCCTGCTGGCTGGGTTCCTCTGCACCTTGGCCCCCTCACTCAACACGTCTCGGGCATCCGTACAGAAACCCAGACAAGAAAACGGGGCCGTGTGACCTCGGCGGGAGTGAGGAGAGACTCTGGAAAGCGCAGCCTGGGCAGAGCTGTGGGTTAACACCAGGAGGAGGTGGCAGGGCAGCATGGAGAGCCGGGCCAGAGCTGTGGGGACACCAGCCCGCGGGATGCTGCTGCAGCCTCCAGGCGTGGACACGGACACTGCAAGTAACTCCAGGTTTGAATTATTGCTGAATTATTGCTCATTGACAGTTTAAGGGGGGACAGTTCTCTTGATTTGGTTTTTGGTTTTTTGGTTTGTTTTTTTTCTGTTTACAAGGGATTGAGTCCAAGGCTGTGTCTTTTTTTGTGCTGTTTTTTGAACTGTACCTCCATGGTCCTGTTATTGTCCAGTTGTAAGGGATGTTTACGCACCAACTCTATTGCTGCAGGTCTGTGGGACTCAGACCCAAATTAGGGCAAGGAGCTACGTGAAGTTGGCTTGAACACTTTTGCAACAGGCATGTCTAGTGTTGGCTCAGGCCATCATTTCCCAAAAGAACCTTGATCTAAGCTGTCGTTTAGGCCAAAGAATTAGCCCATTCTTAGTATTAATTAATTTAAATCAGAATTCAGTGCTATCCCAGGCTGTAGGATCAGCTATTTCCTCACTACTAAAGCTGTTTCCAAAAGGAGCTGGCTGTAACTGAGCAGCAAGACTCAAACAAAACTCTCTCACTGGCTTGAGGAAAGGAGGGGGAAGTTTTCCTCAGCTTCTTACACAGGTGAGGGAACTCATTTGGCTAATTACCACACCCTTGTTTTAATGGGGAGGTGTAGGCACCATGCAGCTTGTAACGACTCCACTGGAACCCAGGGTCTAGTCCTGAAAGGATCTCACCGTTTGAGCTGCCAGGATCAACTCTCACTCCCTGAACTGACCCGTGGGTGCAATCCCTGTTGTGTGACAGGAGCTGAGGAATTCTCCCCGCGCTCCACCAGCAGCACTGCTGAGGCAGCAGGAGCTGCACAGCCCCCTCTAACGTGACCGTCCAAAGGAACCACACTGTATTTTCCTCAGGAACGTGGCTTCTGCTCACTTCACCCCTCGCCCCTTTCTAAAGTCCAATGCTCCTTGAGCACAGCACGGCAAGAACACGCCTGCTCTGCTGGAACAAGCTCTCTCCACAATGAGCAGGAAGGACCTTGGAAGCAGTGCCAGTACTCGGGCTAACTCAGGAACACCAGCCAAAGTACTCTGGGGTGCATTTTTGTTTCATTCATCTATTTATTTATTTTTTTTCTTCCCTCACATCCCCGCCCCTCTCCCAAGCGTCCAAAAACTGCACAGGTAAAGATGAGATGGCCAGCATTTGGAGATGTTTACATTGTATTTAAAATACAATACAGTGGCATGTAAGATATTTAATGCTAAAGTCAGTGTATTTATGAAAAGTGTAATTTTTAAATGGAAGTTGTAATTCTAAACTGGCATTAAAAGTACTGAAAGACTTGCTGGGTGGGTGAGACCTTGAATTCTTTCTGACTAATTACCAGCCTGATTCTCCAGACAGCAATGGTGTGAAAGCTTCCAGAGTTACTTATAAATGACAAAGTTAAAACATCATTCACATGTGTATCGTGTTCACGTCTCCCTTGCGAACTGAGTGTTCAAAAAAGACCCTGACAAAGCTGTACAGGCTGTTCACAGGCCCCAGGGGTGGAAACAGGGGCTGCTGTCTGGGCTGCCAAGTTCACTTACTGCAGTAGAACCTGCTGGTCCTCATCCAGAAGGAGCAGAGGAGGATCGAGTCTGGTTCTAGCAGGAGGAGGCTCCAAAGGCAGCATGACAGTGGACAGGAGGTTCTCACCTTCCCTTTGGCAGATGTAGAACCACTGAGCAAGGGCCATGCCCCCAAGACATCACAGGTTTGTTTTTAGAGGGAAAGAAAAACACTTTATTTTTTTTCCAGACAGAAAATAGGTGGCACAGTCCAGTCTAGTCCTGTCCTCTACCAAGGCCAGAGCCTTGACCGGGCAAAGATCAGGCATAGTACTGCAGATTGGCTTTCTTCTTTGCTTGAACCTCCAGGATGCCTTCCATGTAGTCCTCGTGGGTGAGCTCTGTAGCTCCACGGCGAAGGGCAATCATCCCCTGCCCAACAAGACAGGATTGAGAGGATGTGGACATGGGTTCAAAGCAATTACTCGGCACTAGCTTTCACCCTGCCCTCCCACCAGTGCCGGCTGCCTCGGAGGAACACTTACCGCTTCAACACACACCGCCTTGCACTGCGCTCCATTGAAATCATCCGTGCAGCGAGCCAGCTCCTCGTAGTTCACATCCGGGCTGACAGGAGCAGGAGGGCAGGGGGGAGAGAGAAGAAAGTTTGAGAGCACGTAGTCTGAGACCATGCACCAAATAAAGCAAACAAGGTGTGGAAATGCCTTAAAACCCAAAAGAGAGGCCTGAGGCACCATCGCGCGTGCCAAACAGCCCCAGAAGGCCGGGTCTCTTCTCTACCTGACGTTCATTTTGCGTGAATGGATCTGCATAATTCTGGCTCTGGCCTCCTCGTTCGGCATTGGGAACTCAATCTTGCGATCTAACCGTCCAGAGCGGAGCAGAGCTGGGTCCAAGATATCAACCCGGTTGGTTGCAGCAATCACCTAAGTAGAAGGAGGCTCATCAGTTTGAGGCAGCTGGAGGTGGCCTCTCCTCCCCAAAGATGCACCAAGCTTCTTCCCTGGACATTATTTTCTATCCCCTGCTAGAACTCCCTGGACCTCAGCAGCGCTCTCTGCTAGATCCCAACCTTGACTTGTGTGTTGGGCTGGAAACCATCAAGTTGATTAAGCAGCTCCAGCATGGTCCTCTGTACCTCCCGATCACCAGCCTTTTCACTATCAAACCTGAGGAGGAAACAAGGGTAAAACTATCAGCGTGAACCTGACCACCCTGCCCTTAGGTTTTTAATCAAATAAAAAAGACTGCACTTCACACTCCTTGGCCAAGGTCTTCCAAATTCCTCCTTGAAACTACAGGAAATCTGACCTTGCTGAGGACAGCGACTAGAACAACTGTCAGCAGCAGCTACGTCTTATTACGTCCTTAGAGCTGCTAGTGTCCAGGCCCAAGTAGTAAATGAGGATGAACACCTCCCCGTGCCTGATGCAGTCATCAGAAAGCAGCAGCAGGAGACCATCAGATGGATCCCGAGTCTCACGTACTTCCCTTGTGAGCCCAAGGATCGTGGCAACTGCTCTCTGTGATGGGCTCTACACTGTTGCTGAGGCTTCCCTTGCACACACAGGCAAAGGGGGCTGCGAGGCCCCTCCCAAGAGCTCTCCCACACGGCCGACACCTCACCTTTTAGTGCCAATGGCATCCAGCTCGTCAATGAAGATGATGGAGGGAGCTTTTTCCTTGGCTAGAGCGAAAGCATCGCGTACCAGCTTCGCTCCGTCGCCGATGAACATCTGCACAAGCTGTGGACCCGCCAGTTTCAGGAACGTAGACTG